>NC_048574.1:406296-578796 GCF_013265735.2 Oncorhynchus mykiss
TTTGTGGATTGGGGTGATCAGTCCTTGGTTCCAAATATTGGGGAAGATGCCAGAGCTAAGTATGATGTTAAAGAGTTTTAGTATAGCCAATTGGAATTTGTTGTCTGTATATTTGATCATTTCATTGAGGATACCATCAACACCACAGGCCTTTTTGGGTTGGAGGGTTTTTATTTTGTCCTGTAACTCATTCAATGTAATTGGAGAATCCAGTGGGTTCTGGTAGACTTTAATAGTTGATTCTAAGATCTGTATTTGATCATGTATATGTTTTTGCTCTTTATTCTTTGTTATAGAGCCAAAAAGATTGGAGAAGTGGTTTACCCATACATCTCCATTTTGGATAGATAATTCTTCGTGCTGTTGTTTGTTTAGTGTTTTCCAATTTTCCCAGAAGTGGTTAGAGTCTATGGATTCTTCAATTGCATTGAGCTGATTTCTGACATGCTGTTCCCTCTTTTTCCGTAGTGTATTTCTGTATTGTTTTAGTGATTCACCATAGTGAAGGCATAGATTCAGGTTTTCTGGGTCTCTATGTTTTTGGTTGGACAGGTTTCTCAATTTCTTTCTTAGATTTTTGCATTCTTCATCAAACCATTTGTCATTATTGTTAATTTTCTTCGGTTTTCTATTTGAGATTTGTAGATTTGATAGGGAAGCTGAGAGGTCAAATATACTGTTAAGATTTTCTACTGCCAAGTTTACACCTTCACTATTACAGTGGAACGTTTTACCCAGGAATTTCTCAAAAAGGGATTGAATTTGTTGTTGCCTAATTGTTTTTTGGTAGGTTTCCAAACAGAATTCCTTCCATCTATAGCATTTCTTAATGTTACTCAGTTCCTTTGGCTTTGATGCCTCATGATTGAGTATTGCTCTGTTTAAGTAGACTGTGATTTTGCTGTGGTCTGATAGGGGTGTCAGTGGGCTGACTGTGAACGCTCTGAGAGACTCTGGGTTGAGGTCAGTGATAAAGTAGTCTACAGTACTACTGCCAAGAGATGAGCTATAGGTGTACCTACCATAGGAGTCCCCTCGAAGCCTACCGTTGACTATGTACATACCCAGCGTGCGACAGAGCTGCAGGAGTTGTGACCCGTTTTTGTTGGTTATGTTGTCATAGTTGTGCCTAGGGGGCATATGTGGGAGGGAATGCTGTCACCTCCAGGCAGGTGTTTGTCCCCCTGTCCCCCCCTCTCTCTCTCTCTCTCTCTCTCTCTCTCTCTCTCTCTCTCTCTCTCTCTCTCTCTCTCTCTCCCTCTCTCTCTCTCTCTCTCCCTCTCTCTCCCATCTCTCTCTCTCTCTCTATTTCTCTCTCCCCTCTCTCTCTCTCCCTCTTTCTCCCGTCTCTCTCTCTCTCTCTCTCTCTCTCTCTCTCTCTCTCTCTCTCTCTCTATTTCTCTCTCCCCTCTCTCTCTCTCCCTCTCTCTCTCCCTCGTCTCTCTCTCTATTTCTCTCTCCCGTCTCTCTCTCCCTCTCTCTCCCGTCTCTCTCTCCCTCTCTCTCTCTCCCTCTCTCTCCCGTCTCTCTCTCTCTCTCTCTCCCTCTCCCTCTCCCTCTCTCTCTCTCTATCTCCCTCTCTCTCTCTCACTCTCTCTCTCTCCCTCTCTCTCTCCCTCTCTCTCCCGTCTCTCTCTCTCTCTCTCTCTCTCTCTCTCTCTCTCCCTCTCTCTCCCTCTCTCTCCCCCTCTCTCTCTCTCTATCGCTCCCTCTCTCTCTCTCTCTCATCTCTCTGTGCCCTCAATGATCTTGTCCTCAATGATCGTGCTCTCAATGATCGTGCCGTCAATGATCGTGTCCTCAATGATCGTGTCCTCAATGATCGTGCTCTCAATGATCGTGTCCTCAATGATCGTGTCCTCAATGATCGTGTCCTCAATGATCGTGTCCTCAATGATCGTGTCCTCAATGATCGTGTCCTCAGTGATCGTGCCCTCAATTATCGTGTCCTCAATGATCGTGTCCTCAATGATCGTGTCCTCAATGATCGTGTCCTCAGTGATCGTGCCCTAAATGATCGTGCCCTCAGTGATCGTGTCCTCAGTGATCGTGTCCTCAGTGATCGTGTCCTCAATGATCGTGTCCTCAATGATCGTGCCCTCAGTGATCGTGCCCTCAATGATCGTGTCCTCAATGATCGTGTCCTCAGTGATCGTGCCCTAAATGATTGTGTCCTCAGTGATCGTGCCCTCAGTGATCGTGCCCTCAATGATCGTGTCCTCTATGATCGTGTCCTCAATGATCGTGCCCTAAATGATCGTGTCCTCAGTGATCGTGTCATCAATGATCGTGTCCTCAGTGATCGTGTCCTCAGTGATCGTGTCCTCAGTGATCGTGCCCTAAATGATCGTGCCCTCAGTGATCGTGTCCTCAGTGATCGTGCCCTCAGTGATCGTGCCCTCAATGATCGTGTCCTCAATGATCGTGTCCTCAGTGATCGTGCCCTAAATGATCGTGTCCTCAGTGATCGTGCCCTCAGTGATCGTGCCCTCAATGATCGTGTCCTCTATGATCGTGTCCTCAATGATCGTGCCCTAAATGATCGTGTCCTCAGTGATCGTGTCATCAATGATCGTGTCCTCAGTGATCGTGTCCTCAGTGATCCTGTCCTCAGTGATCGTGCCCTAAATGATCGTGCCCTCAGTGATCGTGTCCTCAGTGATCGTGTCCTCAGTGATCGTGTCCTCAATGATCGTGCCCTCAGTGATCGTGTCCTCAGTGATCGTGTCCTCAGTGATCGTGTCCTCAGTGATCGTGTCCTCAGTGATCGTGCCCTAAATGATCGTGCCCTCAATGATCGTGTCCTCTATGATCGTGTCCTCAATGATCGTGCCCTAAATGATCGTGTCCTCACTGATCGTGTCCTCAATGATCGTGTCCTCTATGATCGTGTCCTCAGTGATCGTGTCCTCAGTGATCGTGCCCTAAATGATCGTGCCCTCAGTGATCGTGTCCTCAGTGATCGTGTCCTCAGTGATCGTGTCCTCAGTGATCGTGTCCTCAATGATCGTGCCCTCAGTGATCGTGTCCTCAGTGATCGATTCCTCAATGTCTGGGCACCTGGATTGACAAAACAAAACTCTCTTTCAAAAAGCATATTGTTGATTTAAAATGTGTTTATTTAACAGGAATATGTCATAGGTCATTCATTAAGAGTTCATTAAAAAGTTAAGAATTACAATATTTTATTGAAATAGGTTATGCCTTTCATAAAATAGCAGAAAACAAATAATTCAGTCGACATTCAGTTATAGATGATGGTGATATTGTCTATTTGAATGGGTGGGGAGTTAATAGTTACAGATTACTGTTACAGATTTACAGATTTACAGAATTACAGATTTACAGAATTACAGATTTACAGATTTACAGAATTACAGATTTACAGATTTTCAGATTTACAGATTACAGATTTACAGATTACAAAAAAGACTTGAACTGTAATCCTTTATGTTACCATCAAAAATATTGTAATCGGATTAAAGATACTTTTTATAAAACTAGATGATAACTTCTAGTAGTACTTTTAAATCCAGAAAGGACGTTTGCCCAAAAAATGATTTGACACCGTTCTGTTTTCTATAATAACTTTCAAATCAACATTGAAAAGAGGTGCAAATGTTTTTCTGCCTGAGCGAGTCGGACCCCCAGTCAGAGTCCGCTATGACGATGGCGGGAAAAGGGCAGGATGTCACATTGTCACGCCTTGACCGTAGAGATCTTTTTATTCTCTATGTTTGGTTGGTCAGGGTGTGACTCGGGTGGGCAACTCTATGTTCTGTGTTTCTATGTTTTGGCGGGGAATGATTCTCAATCAGGGACAGCTGTCTATCATTGTTCCTGATTGGTAAATTATCTGCTAGAGAACACAGTAGAACACAGTACAGTACTGTATCTGCTAGAGAACACAGTAGAACACAGTACAGTACTGTATCTGCTAGAGAACACAGTAGAACACAGTACAGTACTGTATCTACTAGAGAACACAGGAGAACACAGTAGAACACAGTACAGTACTGTATCTACTAGAGAACACAGTAGAACACAGTACAGTACTGTATCTGCTAGAGAACACAGTAGAACACAGTACAGTAAAGTATCTGCTTTAGGACACAGTAGAACACAGTACAGTAAAGTATCTGCTTTAGGACACAGTAGAACACAGGACAGTAAAGTATCCATGTTCATCTACTGGTTTCTACCAGACTCCTGTCTCAGTTGGATCTGTTCTGGTTTCTACCAGACTCCTGTCTCAGTTGGATCTGTTCTGGTTTCTATCAGACTCCTGTCTCATTGGGGTGGCTGGGATCACTGTCTCAGTTGGCTCTGTTCTGGTTTGTACCAGACTCCTGTCTCTGTTGGCTCTGTTCTGGTTTCTACCAGACTCCTGTCTCAGTTGGCTCTGTTCTGGTTTCCACCAGACTCCTGTCTCAGTTGGCTCTGTTCTGGTTTCTACCAGACTCCTGTCTCATTGTGGTGGTTGGGGTCACTGTCTCAGTTGGCTCTGTTCTGGTTTTTCTGCGGCGAGACCCGGAGGTGGAGGCTCCAAGTCAATCAGATGAGGACTCATTATCATCAACAACATCGATTTCAGGCCCAATATCCGATCCCCCATCCGACTCCAGCTCATCTAAATCCTGCAGCTGTCAGTGTGATTGGGGATAAAGAGCCCAAGATCACTGATGGTATCTGAGTATGACAACATGTTAGATCTTGTCTGTTTTGGGATGTTGATACTATCAGTCTGTTGTTAGAGAGGACAGATCGTTAAGGCCTTGATTAGGCTAATAAGGAGAGGAGAGGAGAGGAGAGGAGAGGAGAGGAGAGGAGAGGAGAGGAGAGGAGAGGAGAGGAGAGGAGAGGATGTTTATCATCACCTGAACAAGACAATCCAAATAGTCTCTGGATCCGAATTGCACCCTCTGGGTCCTGGTCAAACGTATAGGGAATAGGGGCGGCGGGTAGCCTAGTGGTTAGAGTGTAGGTGGGGCAGGTAGCCTAGTGGTTAGAGTGTAGGGGCGGCAGGTAGCCTAGTGGTTAGAGTGTAGAGGAGGCAGGTAGTCTAGTGGTTAGAGTGTAGGGGCGGCAGGTAGCCTAGTGGTTAGAGTGTAGGTGGGGCAGGTAGCCTAGTGGTTAGAGTGTAGGGGCGGCAGGTAGCCTAGTGGTTAGAGTGTAGGGGGGGCAGGTAGCCTAGTGGTTAGAGTGTAGGGGGGCAGGTAGTCTAGTGGTTAGAGTGTAGGGGCGGCAGGTAGTCTAGTGGTTAGAGTGTAGGGGGGCAGGTAGTCTAGTGGTTAGAGTGTAGGGGCGGCAGGTAGTCTAGTGGTTAGAGTGTAGGGGCGGCAGGTAGTCTAGTGGTTAGAGTGTAGGGGGGCAGGTAGTCTAGTGGTTAGAGTGTAGGGGCGGCAGGTAGCCTAGTGGTTAGAGTGTAGGGGGGGCAGGTAGCCTAGTGGTTAGAGTGTAGGGGGGCAGGTAGTCTAGTGGTTAGAGTGTAGGGGCGGCAGGTAGCCTAGTGGTTAGAGTGTAGGGGCGGCAGGTAGTCTAGTGGTTAGAGTGTAGGGGGGCAGGTAGTCTAGTGGTTAGAGTGTAGGGGGGCAGGTAGTCTAGTGGTTAGAGTGTAGGGGGGCAGGTAGTCTAGTGGTTAGAGTGTAGGGGGGCAGGTAGTCTAGTGGTTAGAGTGTAGGGGCGGCAAGTAGTCTAGTGGTTAGAGTGTAGGGGCGGCAGGTAGTCTAGTGGTTAGAGTGTAGGGGGGCAGGTAGTCTAGTGGTTAGAGTGTAGGGGCGGCAGGTAGCCTAGTGGTTAGAGTGTAGGGGCAGGTAGTCTAGTGGTTAGAGTGTAGGGACAGGTAGTCTAGTGGTTAGAGTGTAGGGAGGGGGGGGGGCAGGTAGTCTAGTGGTTAGAGTGTAGGGGGGCAGGTAGTCTAGTGGTTAGAGTGTAGGGGGGCAGGTAGTCTAGTGGTTAGAGTGTAGGGGGGCAGGTAGTCTAGTGGTTAGAGTGTAGAGGTGGCAGGTAGCCTAGTGGTTAGAGTGTAGGGGCGGCAGGTAGCCTAGTGGTTAGAGTGTAGGCTCGGCAGGAAGCCTAGTGGTTAGAGTGTAGAGGAGGCAGGTAGTCTAGTGGTTAAAGTGTAGAGGAGGCAGGTAGTCTAGTGGTTAGAGTGTAGGGGCGGCAGGTAGTCTAGTGGTTAGAGTGTAGGGGCGGCAGGTAGCCTAGTGGTTAGAGTGTAGGGGCGGCAGGTAGCCTAGTGGTTAGAGTGTAGGGGCGGCAGGTAGCCTAGTGGTTAGAGTGTAG
This sequence comes from Oncorhynchus mykiss, assembly GCF_013265735.2. Taxonomy (NCBI): domain Eukaryota; kingdom Metazoa; phylum Chordata; class Actinopteri; order Salmoniformes; family Salmonidae; genus Oncorhynchus; species Oncorhynchus mykiss. Next base: position 412,582 of record NC_048574.1, read on the forward strand.
GGGCGGTAGGTAGCCTAGTGGTTAGAGCGTAGAGGAGGCAGGTAGCCTAGTGGTTAGAGTGTAGGGGCGGCAGGTAGCCTAGTGGTTAGAGTGTAGGGGCGGCAGGTAACCTAGTGGTTAGAGTGTGGGGGCGGCAGGTAGCCTAGTGGTTAGAGTGTAGGGGCGGCAGGTAGCCTAGTGGTTAGAGTGTAGGGGCGGCAGGTAGCCTAGTGGTTAGAGTGTAGGGGCGGCAGGTAGCCTAGTGGTTAGAGTGTAGAGGAGGCAGGTAGTCTAGTGGTTAGAGTGTAGGGGGGATAGGTAGCCTAGTGGTTAGAGTGTAGTGGAGGCAGGTAGTCTAGTGGTTAGAGTGTAGGGGCGGCAGGTAGCCTAGTGGTTAGAGTGTAGAGGAGGCAGGTAGCCTAGTGGTTAGAGTGTAGGGGCGGCAGGTAGCCTAGTGGTTAGAGCGTAGAGGAGGCAGGTAGCCTAGTGGTTAGAGTGTAGGGGAGGCAGGTAGCCTAGTGGTTAGAGTGTAGGGGCGGCAGGTAGCCTAGTGGTTAGAGTGTAGAGGAGGCAGGTAGTCTAGTGGTTAGAGTGTAGGGGGGATAGGTAGCCTAGTGGTTAGAGTGTAGCGGAGGCAGGTAGTCTAGTGGTTAGAGTGTAGAGGAGGCAGGTAGCCTAGTGGTTAGAGTGTAGAGGAGGCAGGTAGCCTAGTGGTTAGAGTGTAGGGGGGCAGGTAGTCTAGTGGTTAGAGTGTAGGGGGGCAGGTAGTCTAGTGGTTAGAGTGTAGGGGGGCAGGTAGTCTAAATCAAATCAAAATCAAATCAAATGTATTTATATAGCCCTTCGTACATCAGCTGATATCTCAAAGTGCTGTACAGAAACCCAGCCTAAAACCCCAAACAGCAAGCAATGCAGGTGTAGAAGCACGGTGGCTAGGAAAAACTCCCTAGAAAGGCCAAAACCTAGGAAGAAACCTAGAGAGGAACCAGGCTATGTGGGGTGGCCAGTCCTCTTCTGGCTGTGCCGGGTGGAGATTCTAACAAAACATGGTCAAGATGTTCAAATGTTCATAAATGACCAGCATGGTCGAATAATAATAAGTCAGAATAGTTGAAACTGGAGCAGCAGCACAGTCAGGTGGACTGGGGACAGCAAGGAGTCATCATGTCAGGTAGTCCTGGGGCATGGTCCTAGGGCTCAGGTCCTCCGAGAGAGAGAAAGAGAGAAGGAGAGAATTAGAGAACGCACACTTAGATTCACACAGGACACCGAATAGGACAGGAGAAGTACTCCAGATATAACAAACTGACCCTAGCCCCCCGACACATAAACTACTGCAGCATAAGTACTGGAGGCTGAGACAGGAGGGGTCAGGAGACACTGTGGCCCACTCTAGTGGTTAGAGTGTAGAGGTGGCAGGTAGCCTAGTGGTTAGAGTGTAGGGGCGGCAGGTAGCCTAGTGGTTAGAGTGTAGAGGAGGCAGGTAGTCTAGTAGTTAGAGTGTAGGGGTGGCAGGTAGCCTAGTGGTTAGAGTGTAGGGGCGGCAGGTAGCCTAGTGGTTAGAGTGTAGAGGAGGCAGGTAGTCTAGTGGTTAGAGCGTAGAGGAGGCAGGTTTTCTAGTGGTTAGAGTGTAGGGGCGGCAGGTAGCCTAGTGGTTAGAGTGTAGAGGAGGCAGGTAGCCTAGTGGTTAGAGTGTAGGGGAGGCAGGTAGCCTAGTGGTTAGAGTGTAGGGGCAGCAGGTAGCCTAGTGGTTAGAGTGTAGGGGCGGCAGGTAGCCTAGTGGTTAGAGTGTAGAGGAGGCAGGTAGTCTAGTGGTTAGAGTGTAGGGGAGGCAGGTAGCCTAGTGGTTAGAGTGTAGAGGAGGCAGGTAGTCTAGTGGTTAGAGTGTAGGGGCGGCAGGTAGCCTAGTGGTTAGAGTGTAGGGGCAGCAGGTAGTCTAGTGGTTAGAGTGTAGGGGCGGCAGGTAGCCTAGTGGTTAGAGTGTATGGGCGGCAGGTAGCCTAGTGGTTAGAGTGTTGGACTTTTAACCAAAAGGTTGCAAAATTGAATCCCCGAGCTGACAAGGTACAAATCTGTCGTTCTGCCCCTGAACAAGGCAGGCTGTTCCTAGGCCAGTTAACCCACTGTTCCTAGACCAGTTAACCCACTGTTCCTAGACCAGTTAACCCACTGTTCCTAGGCCAGTTAACCCACTGTTCCTAGACCAGTTAACCCACTGTTCCTAGACCAGTTAACCCACTGTTCCTAGACCAGTTAACCCACTGTTCCTAGACCAGTTAACCCACTGTTCCTAGACCAGTTAACCCACTGTTCCTAGACCAGTCAACCAACTGTTCCTAGACCAGTTAACCCACTGTTCCTAGACCAGTTAACCCACTGTTCCTAGACCGTCATTGAAAAAATAGAATTTGTTCTTAACTGACTTTTTAAATAAAGGTATAATGAAAACAATAGGGAGCCCTGCATGACAGAGTCTCTTTAAATGAAACTACAAGGGATGAATACACACACACAACACCCATCAGAGGGCTCAGTCGTACAGCAGAGGGCTCAGTCATACAGCAGAGGTCAGTCAGAGGTCTCAGTCATACAGCAGAGGTCAGTCAGAGGTCTCAGTCATACAGCAGAGGTCAGTCAGAGGTCAGTCAGAGGTCAGTCAGAGGTCTCAGTCATACAGCAGAGGTCAGTCAGAGGTCTCAGTCATACGGCAGAGGTCAGTCAGAGGTCAGTCAGAGGTCAGTCAGAGGTCAGTCAGAGGTCTCAGTCATACAGCAGAGGTCAGTCAGAGGTCAGTCAGAGGTCAGTCAGAGGTCTCAGTCATACAGTAGAGGTCAGTCAGAGGTCAGTCAGAGGTCTCAGTCATACAGCAGAGGTCAGTCAGAGGTCTCAGTCGTACAGCAGAGGTCAGTCAGAGGTCAGTCAGAGGTCAGTCAGAGGTCTCAGTCGTACAGCAGAGGTCAGTCAGTGGTCAGTCAGAGGTCAGTCAGAGGTCAGTCAGAGGTCTCAGTCGTACAGCAGAGGTCAGTCAGTGGTCAGTCAGAGGTCAGTCAGAGGTCTCAGTCATACAGTAGAGGTCAGTCAGAGGTCAGTCAGAGGTCTCAATCATACAGCAGAGGTCAGTCAGAGGTCTCAGTCATACAGCAGAGGTCAGTCAGAGGTCTCAGTCATACAGCAGAGGTCAGTCAGAGGTCTCAGTCGTACAGCAGAGGTCAGTCAGAGGTCAGTCAGAGGTCTCAGTCATACAGCAGAGGTCAGTCAGAGGTCAGTCAGAGGTCTCAGTCATACAGCAGAGGTCAGTCAGAGGTCTCAGTCATACGGCAGAGGTCAGTCAGAGGTCAGTCAGAGGTCAGTCAGAGGTCAGTCAGAGGTCTCAGTCATACAGCAGAGGTCAGTCAGAGGTCAGTCAGAGGTCAGTCAGAGGTCTCAGTCATACAGTAGAGGTCAGTCAGAGGTCAGTCAGAGGTCTCAGTCATACAGCAGAGGTCAGTCAGAGGTCTCAGTCGTACAGCAGAGGTCAGTCAGAGGTCAGTCAGAGGTCTCAGTCGTACAGCAGAGGTCAGTCAGTGGTCAGTCAGAGGTCAGTCAGAGGTCAGTCAGAGGTCTCAGTCGTACAGCAGAGGTCAGTCAGTGGTCAGTCAGAGGTCAGTCAGAGGTCTCAGTCATACAGTAGAGGTCAGTCAGAGGTCAGTCAGAGGTCTCAATCATACAGCAGAGGTCAGTCAGAGGTCTCAGTCATACAGCAGAGGTCAGTCAGAGGTCTCAGTCATACAGCAGAGGTCAGTCAGAGGTCTCAGTCGTACAGCAGAGGTCAGTCAGAGGTCAGTCAGAGGTCTCAGTCATACAGCAGAGGTCAGTCAGAGGTCAGTCAGAGGTCTCAGTCATACAGCAGAGGTCAGTCAGAGGTCAGTCAGAGGTCAGTCAGAGGTCAGTCAGAGGTCTCAGTCATACAGCAGAGGTCAGTCAGAGGTCAGTCAGAGGTCAGTCAGAGGTCTCAGTCGTACAGCAGAGATCAGTCAGAGGTCAGTCAGAGGTCTCAGTCATACAGCAGAGGTCAGTCAGAGGTCAGTCAGAGGTCTCAGTCGTACAGCAGAGGTCAGTCAGAGGTCAGTCAGAGGTCTCAGTCATACAGCAGAGGTCAGTCAGAGGTCAGTCAGAGGTCAGTCAGAGGTCTCAATCATACAGCAGAGGTCAGTCAGAGGTCTCAGTCGTAAAGCAGAGGTCAGTCAGAGGTCTCAGTCGTACAGCAGAGGTCAGTCAGAGGTCAGTCAGAGGTCTCAGTCGTACAGCAGAGGTCAGTCAGAGGTCAGTCAGAGGTCTCAGTCGTACAGCAGAGGTCAGTCAGAGGTCAGTCAGAGGTCAGTCAGAGGTCTCAGTCATACAGCAGAAGTCAGTCAGAAGTCAGTCAGAGGTCAGTCAGAGGTCTCAGTCATACAGCAGAAGTCAGTCAGAGGTCAGTCAGAGGTCTCATTCGTACAGCAGAGGTCAGTCAGAGGTCAGTCAGAGGTCAGTCAGAGGTCTCAGTCATACAGCAGAAGTCAGTCAGAGGTCAGTCAGAGGTCTCAGTCGTACAGCAGAGGTCAGTCAGAGGTCAGTCAGAGGTCAGTCAGAACAACAGAAGTGTTGTTTTCTTCCATTTTAATTGTTTGTTTTCATTTGGCCTCTCCTCATCCCTTTTTTTCCTTACATTTCATATCCTCATCCCTTTCTTTCCTTACCTTTCATCTCCTCATCCCTCTCTTTCCTCTCCTCATCCCTCTCCTTATCCCTCTCTTTCCTCTCCTCATCCTTATTTTTTCTTTCCTCTCCTCATCCTTCTCTTTTCTTTCCTCTCCTCATCCCTCTCTTTCCTCTCCTTCCTCTCCTTATCCCTGTCTTTCCTCTCCTCATCCCTCTCCTTCCTCTCTTCATACCTCTCTTTCCTCTCCTCATCCCTCTCTTTCCTCTCCTCATCCTTCTCTTTTCTTTCATCTCCTCATCCCTCTCCTTCCTCTCCTCATCCCTCTCTTTCCTCTCCTCATCCCTCTCTTTCCTCTCCTCATCCTTCTCTTTTATTTCCTCTCCTCATCTCTCTCCTTCCTCTCCTCATCCCTCTCTTTCCTCTCCTCATCCCTCTCTTTTCTTTCATCTCCTCATCCCTCTCTTTCCTTTCCTCTCCTCATCCCTCTCGTTTCTTTCCTCTCCTGATCCCTTTCTTTCCTGTCCTCATCCCTCTCTTTTCTTTCCTCTCCTCATCCCTCTCTTTGATTTCCTCTCCTCATCCCTCTCATTCCTTTCGTCTCCTCATCCCTCTCTTTTATTTCCTCTCCTCATCCATCTCGTTCCTCTCCTCATCCCTCTCTTTCCTCTCCTCATCCCTCTCTTCCCTCTCCTCATCCATCTCTTTCTTCTCCACATCCCTCTCTTTCCTCTCCTCATCACTCTCTTTCCTCTCCTCATCCCTCTCTTTCCTCTCCTCATCCCTCTCTTTTCTTGCCTCTCCTCATCCCTCTCTTTTCTTGCCTCTCCTCATCCCTCTCTTTCCTCTCCTCATCCCTCTCTTTTCTCTCCTCATCCCTTTCTTTCCTCTCCTCGTCCCTCTCTTTCCTCTCCTCATCCCTCTCTTTTCTTTCCTCTCCTCATCCCTCTCTTTCCTCTCCTCATCCTTCTCTTTCCTCTCCTCATCCCTCTCTTTTCTTTTCTTTCCTCTCCTCATCCCTCTCTTTCCTCTCCTCATCCCTCTATTTCCTTTCCTCTCCTCATCCCTCTCTTTCCTTTCCTCTCCTCATCCCTCTCTTTCCTTTCCTCTCCTCATCCCTCTCTTTCCTTTCCTCTCCTCATCAGTCTCTTTCATCTCCTCATCCCTCTCTTTCCTTTCCTCTCCTCATCCCTCTCGTTTCTTTCCTCTCCTGATCCCTTTCTTTCCTGTCCTCATCCCTCTCTTTTCTTTCCTCTCCTCATCCCTCTCTTTGATTTCCTCTCCTCATCCCTCTCTTTCCTTTCCTCTCCTCATCCCTCTCTTTTATTTCCTCTCCTCATCCATCTCTTTCCTCTCCTCATCCCTCTCTTCCCTCTCCTCATCCCTCTCTTCCCTCTCCTCATCCATCTCTTTCTTCTCCACATCCCTCTCTTTCCTCTCCTCATCACTCTCTTTCCTCTCCTCATCCCTCTCTTTCCTCTCCTCATCCCTCTCTTTTCTTGCCTCTCCTCATCCCTCTCTTTTCTTGCCTCTCCTCATCCCTCTCTTTCCTCTCCTCATCCCTCTCTTTTCTTGCCTCTCCTCATCCCTCTCTTTCCTCTCCTCATCCCTCTCTTTTCTCTTCTCATCCCTTTCTTTCCTCTCCTCGTCCCTCTCTTTCCTCTCCTCATCCCTCTCTTTCCTTTCCTCTCCTCATCCCTCTCTTTCCTCTCCTCATCCTTCTCTTTCTTCTCCTCATCCCTCTCTTTTCTTTTCGTTCCTCTCCTCATCCCTCTCTTTCCTCTCCTCATCCCTCTCTTTCCTTTCCTCTCCTCACCCCTCTCTATCCTTTCCTCTCCTCATCCCTCTCTTTCCTTCCCTCTCCTCATCCCTCTCTTTCCTTTCCTCTCCTCATCCCTCCCTTTCCTCTCCTCATCAGTCTCTTTCCTCTCCTCATCCCAATCTTCTCTTTCCTCTCCTCATCCCTCTCTTTCCTCTCCTAATCCTTCTCTTTTCTTTCCTCTCCTCATCCCTCTCATTCCTCTCCTCCTCCCTCTCTTTCCTTTCCTCTCCCAATCCCTCTCTTTCCTCTCCTCATCCCTCTCTTTCCTCTCCTCATCCATCTCTTACCTCTCCACATCCCTCTCTTTTCTTTCCTCTCCTCATCCCTATCTTTTCTTTTCTTTCCTCTCCTCATCCCTCCCTTTCCTCTCCTCATCCCACTCTTTCCTTTCCTCTGCTCATCCCTCTCTTTCATCTCCTCATCCCTCTCTTTCCTTGCCTCTCCTCATCCCTCTCTTTCCTCTCCTCATCCCTCTCTTTCCTCTCCTCATCCGTTTCTTTCCTCTCCTCATCCCTCTCTTTCCTTTCCTCATCCCTCTCTTTCCTTTCCTCTCCTCAGCCCTTTCTTCCCTCTCCTCATCCTTCTCTTTCCTCTCCTCATCCCTCTCTTTCCTCTCCTCATCCCTCTCTGTCCTCTCCTCATCCCTCTCTTTCCTTTCCTCTCCTCATCCCTCTCTATCCTTTCCTCTCCTCATCCCTCTCTTTCCTTTCCTCTCCTCATGCCTCTCTTTCCTTTCCTTTCCTCTCCTCATCCCTCTCTTTCCTCTCCTCATCAGTCTCTTTCCTCTCTCCATCCCTCTCTTCTCTTTCCTCTCCTAATCCCTATTTTTCCTCTCCTCATCCTACTCTTTTCTTTCCTCTCCTCATCCCTCTTTCCTCTCCCCATCCCTCTCTTTTCTTGCCTCTCCTCATCCCTCTCTTTTCTTTCCTCTCCTCATCCCTCTCTTTTCTCTCCTCATCCCTCTCTTTCCTCTCCTCATCCCTCTCTTTCCTCTCCTCATCCCTCTCTTTCCTCTCCTCATCCCTCTCTTTCCTCTCCTCATCCCTCTCTTTCCTTTCCTCATCCCTCTCTTTCCTCTCCTCATCCCTCTCTTTCCTCTCCTCATCCCTCTCTTTCCTCTCCTCATCCCTCTCTTTCCTCTCCTCATCCCTCTCTTTCCTCTCCTCATCCCTCTGTCGCTGATAACAAGCTTCACAAACCATTTGTGTGAACGTCAGACACACTTAGCGACTGACTAAGTGTGTTTATTTGTGTGCTTATCCCGAATAAACTGTTTACTTTCCTTCTCCTTCCCTTCCTCCTGTCTTCTCATCTATACTACCCAATGGGGATAAGACGCCGACAGCGCCTCTCGTTCTCTCACTCTCCTCCCTTTCCCTCTGTCTTCTCATCAATACTACCCAATGGGGATAAGACGCCGACAGCTCTGCAACTCTCTTTTCTCTCATTCTCTCTCTCTCTCTCTCTCTCTCTCTCTCTCTCTCTCTCTCTCTCTCTCTCTCTTTCTCTCTATCTGTCTCCCTCTCGCTCTCTCTCTGTCTCTCTCTCTCTCTCTCTCTGTCTCTGTCTCTGTCTCTCTGTCTCTGTCTCTCTCCCTCTCTCTCTCTCTCTCTCTCTCTGTCTTTCTGTCTCTCTCTCTGTTTCTGTCTCTCTCTCTCTCTCTCTCTCTCTCTCTCTCTCTCTCTCGCTCCTCTGCTTTTCTAAATCAGGTGTTCTGCATGCTTAGTCACTTCCTGTTGAGGCTCAGAGCCTGCTTCCCCCCCAGAGACCAGGTGATTGACAGCTCTGCTGCGTTAGCATCGCCTGGACAGACTGGAGGGGGGGGAGACGATAGGCTGAAGGAGATGGGGGAGAAAAACGAGAAAGAGGGAGAAAGAGAGAGAGTAGAGCGATCAATCAAAAAGTTGGGTTTGTACAAAGTCAGATCCAGCCGTGGTGGAAAGTACTTAAGTATAAAATACTTTAAAGTGTTTTTTCTACGAAAATGATGATAAAGGTAATTGAGATTCAACTATGATGGTGATACGATAGGGATTACAGTTATCATCATGAATATTAAGGCTATACGCAACTTCATGTTACACACATAGACACTCAAAGTTATTATTTATTTAGACATCACACATTATAGTCTTACTCTTATACAGACATTGTACACACTCTCACTATATCACATCCAATATAGCACACATCAACCTACTGAGATTTTCTACACATATAGACACTGTTACTAAATCACATCCAATATAGCACACATCAACCTACTGAGATCTACTACACATATAGAGACTGTCACTAAATCACATCCAATATAACACACATCAACCTACTGAGATCTACTACACATATAGACACTGTCACTAAATCACATCCAATATAACACAACCTCCTGAGATTTACTACACATATAGACACTGTCACTAAATCACATCCAATATAACACAACCTCCTGAGATCTACTACACATCTAGAGACTGTCACTAAATCACATCCAATATAACACACATCAACCTCCTGAGATCTACTACACATCTAGAGACTGTCACTAAATCACATCCAATATAACACACATCAACCTACTGAGATCTACTACACATATATAGACTGTCACTAAATCACATCCAATATAACACAACCTCCTGAGATCTACTACACATCTAGACACTGTCACTAAATCACATCCAATATAACACAACCTCCTGAGATCTACTACACACATAATATCTCAACATGTTTTACCATCTGTGGCTCACAGGCACCAGCCAAGGGAATAAAACATACTGCTAGAACCTGTTTCTTGAATTATAAATATCAGACATTTGAAATCTCTAGTTTGACCGCCATTATACCTCTTATGGCAGTAACTTTACAAGCACTAATTATGGTCAATAGTATCTAGTTATAGTAAGGGGTGAAATAAGTATAGCCAGTTATAGTAAGGGGTGAAATAAGTATAGCCAGTTATAGTAAGGGGTGAAATAAGTATAGCCAGTTATAGTAAGGGGTGAAATAAGTATAGCCAGTTATAGTAAGGGGTGAAATAAGAATAGCCAGTTATAGTAAGGGGTGAAATAAGTATAGCCAGTTATAGTAAGGGGTGAAATAAGTATAGCCAGTTATAGTAAGGGGTGAAATAAGTATAGCCAGTTATAGTAAGGGGTGAAATAAGAATAGCCAGTTATAGTAAGGGGTGAAATAAGAATAGCCAGTTATAGTAAGGGGTGAAATAAGAATAGCCAGTTATAGTAAGGGGTGAAATAAGTATAGCCAGTTATAGTAAGGGGTGAAATAAGAATAGCCAGTTATAGTAAGGGGTGAAATAAGAATAGCCAGTTATAGTAAGGGGTGAAATAAGTATAGCCAGTTATAGTAAGGGGTGAAATAAGTATAGCCAGTTATAGTAAGGGGTGAAATAAGTATAGCCAGTTATAGTAAGGGGTGAAATAAGTATAGTAACCGCTCTACAAACTATCATCACCGTGCCCTTAAGGAATTTACAAATATTATGGACACATTAGAAACAGTGTATATTTGGAGACTAAAAAACCCCGACCCTAGTGAGATATACAGTAAGTGAGTACACCCCTCACATTTTTGTAAATATTTGAGTATATCTTTTCATGTGACAACACTGAAGAAATGACACTTTGCCACAATGTAAAGTAGTGAGTGTACAGCTTGTATGACAGTGCACATTTGCTGTCCCCTCAAAATAACTCAACACACAGCCATTAATGTCTAAACCGCTGGCAACAAAAGTGAGTACACCCCCTAAGTGAAAATGTCAAGGGAAATCCATGATCTAATAGAACAGGTAGACAGCAATAAAAAACGATACTACAGAGATACAAAATAAGTTTGTAAGAGTATAAGAGTATAAGAGTAAAATAAGAGTAAAACAAAAGGAACTTGAGGAACTTATTCAAGAACGATCCAATGTAATCACAAAAATAAAGCAAACTGGATGGAATATGGAGAAAAATCACACAATTCTTCCTGAATCTCCAACACAGGAAGGAACGCTAACAAAAATAATTAGCAGAAACTCGTTACTGAAGATGGAGTCGTCTATGATTCTCAGAATGATATCTTTAAAGGGGAAGATCGATATTTTAAGCAGATGTTGTCTTTTCCTTCTCATACCCGCTGAATTACGAGGAAGGAACTCTTTCCAAATAATAGTAAAATGTACAGAAAGATCAGTGCGTAGGCCATATGAGAGAGTAATAACTTTTGAGGCTATTAAATCCTTTCAGTCTGGAAAACCCCCAGGGCTTGACGGCATACTGGTAGAGGTATATCAAGTATTTTTTTTATATACAGTGGGGCAAAAAAAGGTATTTAGTCAGCCACCAATTGTGCAAGTTCTCCCACTTCAAAAGATGAGAGAGGCCTGTAATTTTCATCCTAGGTACACTTCAACTATGACAGACAAAATGAGAGAAAAAAAATCCAGAAAATCACATTGTAGGATTTTTAATGAATTTATTTGCAAATTATGGTGGAAAATAAGTATTTGGTCATCTACAAACAAGCAAGATTTCTGGCTCTCACAGACCTCTACTCTACTACTCAGATAATCAGACACTCAGACACTGACACTCAGACACTCAGACACTCAGACACTCCCCATGGTGTACTGTTTGTTTTTGTGGTGAAGATGAGTCTGATCTGAATGTTGTCAGTGTTTTACCAGGGAGGACAGGTGTTTCTGTGTCTGAGTGCGTCTCGCCAAATAGACTGTCTGTTTGTCTGTCTGTCTGAAGCATCAAAGTTGAATTCCTCAGTGAATGTCTTCTTTGAGATAGTAATGTTATACTGAAATAAAGTGACATTCCGTTTTATGATTGTGTTGTATTTGAAGCGAGGAACGGACTCACACTATCGTGATGAGGCGGCTCTGCCTGCGAAATGAAGTCAGTATCACCCTCTGCCCGAGACGGTTCATCCTCTTGGTCAAATTGGTTAAAGTGTTGGTTTCCTGAGCAGGAGGCCAGGATTCAAAATCCTACCTGTGATTAATGTTGTTTTAACCCACCAATGCTGTGTGTTTCAGGTGCCAAGGAGGTGAATGCCAGTGGAAAGACCTTCACAGTGACCAGTTCTCTACAGCTGCTAGTTGACAGGGACGATGATGGGGCAGCGTACACCTGTAAAGTAGACCATGTCGCCCTGTTACAGACACCACAACAGACTACTGAAGTATTGGAGGTGCACTGTGAGTATAACACACACACACACACACACACACACACACACACACACACACACACACACACACACACACACACACACACACACACACACACACACACTCTCCTCTCTCACTGTCTCACTGCAGAATGAGACATTCTTTGCATATTTCGAAGTTAAGGGTTAAGGTTTGTTAAAACAAAACGAATTCAAACTAATGTCTTCCACTGGGATTGCACATCTCTGGCTGCACACACACAGGCACCGTGACTCAACACACACACGCACCGTGACTCAACACAAACACACGCACTGTGACTCAACACAAACACACGCATCGTGACTCAACACACACACGCACCGTGACTCAACACAAACACACGCACTGGGACTCAACACAAACACACGCACCGTGACTCAACACAAACACACGCACCGTGACTCAACACAAACACACGCACCGTGACTCAACACAAACACACGCACTGTGACTCAACACAAACACACGCACCGTGACTCAACACAAACACACGCACCGTGACTCAACACAAACACACGCACTGTGACTCAACACAAACACACGCACCGTGACTCAACACAAACACACGCACCGTGACTCAACACAAACACACGCACTGTGACTCAACACAAACACACGCACCGTGACTCAACACAAACACACGCACCGTGACTCAACACAAACACACGCACCGTGACTCAACACAAACACACGCACTGTGACTCAACACAAACACACGCACCGTGACTCAACACAAACACACGCACCGTGACTGGGAGTCCTGGGACTGTAGTACAGCTCTCTGTCTCCAAACAGATACACACTGTCAGATATACACACATGCAATCACACATTTCAACACACACACACACACACCGAGGGACTCAACACACACACACACCGAGGGACTCAACACACACACGCACCGTGACTCAACACACACACACACACCGAGGGACTCATCACACACACACGCACCGAGTGACTCAACACACACACACGCACCGTGTCTCAACACACACACACACACCAAGTGACTCAACACACACACACACCGAGTGACTCAACACACACACACACCGAGTAACTTGACACACACACACACACCGAGTGACTCAACACACACACACACACCGAGTGACTCAACACACACACACACCGAGTGACTCAACACACACACACACACACACACAGAGTGACTCAACACACACACACTGAGTGACTCAACACACACACACACACACCGAGTGACACTGATGCCACAAGAAGTTACTGAGGTACTAGAGGTTTCACTGGGAGTCCTGGGACTATAGTACAGCTCTCTGTCTCCAAACAGATACACACTGTCAGACATACACACATGCAATCACACAATTTTTTTTCTAAATATTCCCCCCCAAAAATAAAAAATGAAAACATTTTTCTGTGTGTATTTCTCCAGATGCTCCTCGTGTGTTGATCACCCAGTCGCTGACGTTCCCTCAGGAGGGTCAGTACCTGAAGCTGGAGTGTGTATCAAAGGGAAACCCATCGTAAGTCAGTCCTCCATGCAAACATCCTTGCTAATAAAAAGCATATCCTTTAAGTTTTGTTTGTGTACCTCCTATAAATATAGTATAATAATAGTGTATAACCTCATGAAGCTGGTTGAGAGAATGCCAAGAGTTTGCAAAGCTGTCATCAAGGCAACAGGTGGCTACTTTGAAGAAGCTCAAATATAAAAAATAATTTGATTTGTTTAACACTTTTTTGGTTACTACATGATTCCATATGTGTTATTTCATAGTTTTGATGTCTTCACTATTATTCTACAATGTAGAAAATAGTACAAATAAAGAAAAACCTTTGAATTAGTAGGTGTTCTAACATTTTTGAATGGTAGTATAGTTATATTTATAATATCACAGTGTATTTAATATATTTTAGAATAAGGCTGTAACAAAAACTGGAAAAAGTCAGGGGGTCTGAAAACAAAGGTATTTTTTCTTCATCAATCTAAACACAATTCCCCATAAAGACGAAAAGCAAAAACAGTTTTTTTTTATGTTTGCAAAGGTGTCAAAACAGCATTTTTCTTTATTTAAAAAAATACAAAAATTAAGAAATATTTATTTAATATTTACATTCAATGGAAGCATCCTGTTTCCATTGATCATCCTTGAGATTATTTCACTTATAATTATTTCACTTATAATTCACTGTATCACAATTCCAGTGGGTCAGAAGTTTACATACACTAAGTTGACTGTGCCTTTAAACAGATTGGAAAATTCCAGAAAATGATGTCATGGCTTTAGAAGAAGCTTCTGAGAGGTTAATTGACATCATTTGAGTCAATTGGAAGTGTACCTGTGGATGTATTTCAAGGCCTACCTTCAAACTCAGTGCCTCTTTGCTTGACATCATCTGAAAATCAAAAGAAATCAGCCAAGACCTCAGAAAAAAAATTGTAGACCACAAGTCTGGTTCATCCTTGGGAGCAATTTCCAAATGCCTGAAGGTACCATGTTCATCTGTACAAACAATAGTACGCAAGTATAAACACCATGGGACCATGCAGCCATCATACCGCTCAGGAAGGAGACGCGTTCTGTCTCCTAGAGATGAACGTAGTTTGGTGCGATAAGTGTAAACCAATCCCAGAACAGCAGCAAAGGACCTTGTGAAGATGCTGGAGGAAACAGGTACAAAGGTGTCTATATCCACAGTAAAACGAGTCCTACATCGACATAACCTGAAAGGCCGCTCAGCAAGGAAGAAGCCACTGCTCCAAAACCGCCATAAAAAAGCCAGACTACGGTTTGCAACTGCACATGGGGACAAAGATCGTACTTTTTGGAGAAATGTTCTCTGGTCTGATGAAACAAAACAGAGCTGTTTGGCCATAATGACCATCGTTATGTTTGGAGGAAAAAGGGGGAGGCTTGCAAGCCAAAGAACACCATCCCAACCGTGAAGCACGGGGGTGGCAGCATCATGTTGGGGGGGTGCTTTGCTGCAGGAGGGACTGGTGCACTTCACAAAAAATATGGCTTCATTAGGAAGGATAATTATTTTGATATATTGAAGCAACATCTCAAGACATCAGTCAGGAAGTTAAAGCTTGGTCGCAAATGGGTCTTCCAAATGGACAATGACTCAAGCATACTTCCGAAGTTGTGGCAAAATGGCTCATGGAGAACAAAGTCAAGGTATTGGAGTGGCCATCACAAAGACCTGACCTCAATCCTATAGAAAATGTGTGGGCGGAACTGAAAAAGCGTGTGAGCAAGGAGGCCTACAGGCCTGACTCAGTTACACCATCTCTGTCAGGAGGAATGGGCCAAAATTCACCCAACTTATTGTGGGGAGGTTGTGGAAGGCTACCCGAAACATTTGACCCAAGTTAAACAATTTAAAGGCAATGCTACCAAATACTAATTGAGTGTATGTAAACTTTTGACCCACTGGGAATGTGATGAAAGAAATAAAAGCTGAAATAAATAATTCTCTCTACTATTATTCTAACATTTCACATTCTTAAAAATAAAGTGGTGACTCTAACTGACCTAAAACAGGGATTTTGTAGTAGTCAGGAATGTCAGTTTAAATATATTAGGCTAAGGTGTATGTAAACTTCCCACTTCAACTGAATATAAAAAATTGTGGTTTGGTGCAAACAATAAAAAATCCATGACGAGGTATTGAACCTAAATGACGAGGTATTGAACCTAAATGACGAGGTATTGAACCTAAATGACGAGATATTGAACCTAAATGACGAGGTATTGAACCTAAATGACGAGGTATTGAACCTAAATGATGAGGTATTGAACCTAAATGACGAGGTATTGAACCTAAATGACGAGGTATTGAACCTAAATGACGAGGTATTGAACCTAAATGACGAGTTATTGAACCTTAACCTAACAGGTTTACAAGGACGTTTACGTCAACATTTGGAAGACTAATTAGAGAAAATCATCTGGCAAATGTGAACATTTCACGGTGTCTAAGGTCTGTCTCTGTCTTTTTCTCACCCACTCTACCCCGTCTTCCTGCCTCTCCTTTTCGTCATCTCCCTCCCCCTCCCCCTCCTCATCCCCCTCCCTCTCCCTTCTCTTCCCGCTCCCTTCCCTCTTCCCACTCCCTATCTCCCTCCCCCTCACTCTCCCCTCCCTTCCCACTTCCCTTCCTATCTCCCTCCCCCTCCCTCTCCCCACTCTTCCCACGCCCTATCTCCCTCCCTCTCCCCTCTCTTCTCCCTGCTCATCTCCCTCCCTCTCCCCTCTCTCCCCACTCCCTATCTCCCTCCCTCTCCCCTCTCTTCTCCCTGCTCATCTCCCTCCCCTCCCTCTCCCCTCTCTTCCCACTCCCAATCTCCCTCCCCCTCCCTCTCCCCTCTCTTCCCACTCCCTATCTCCGTCCCCCTCCCTCTCCCCTCTCTCCCCACTCCCTATCTCCCTCCCTCCCCCCTCTCTTCTCCCTGCTCATCTCCCTCCCCTCCCTCTCCCCTCTCTTCCCACTCCCTATCTCCCTCCCCTCCCTCTCCCCTCTCTTCCCACTCCCTATCTCCCTCCCTCTCCCCTCTCTTCCCACTCCTTATCTCCCTCCCCTCCCTCTCCCCTCCCTATCTCATTCCCCCTCCCTCTCCCCTCCCTATCTCCCTCCCTCCCCCCTCTCTTCTCCCTGCTCATCTCCCTCCCCTCCCTCTCCCCTCTCTTCCCACTCCCTATCTCCCTCCCCTCCCTCTCCCCTCTCTTCCCACTCCTTATCTCCCTCCCTCTCCCCTCTCTGCCCCGTCCTTCCTTCTCTTTATTTCCCCTCAACCCCACCCACCTCTCTCCCCTTCTCTAAACCACCCCCCCCCCCCTCCACTCCCACCCCAAGGCCAGACCCTGTGTTGTGGACTAAGGATGGAGGAGAGCTACCAGACCTGGAGAGAATGATCGTGCAGGGAAGAGAACTCACCTTTTCCGCCCTTAACAAGACAGACAATGGCACCTACCGCTGTGTGGCCTCCAACCACCTAGGCACCAGCAGTGCAGAATACATACTCTACGTCTACGGTAAGAGAGCCTAATTATGTGAACAAAGAAAACGAAGGACCTTGTTGAGGGTGTATGAAACAGGGACAGAGAAGAGAAGAGAAGAAGCCAGGTCTGGTTTGGATGAATAGTTCATAAACAGTTTCTTCCAGTTCAATAATAGATACTGTATATACGATGAATAACAGAATACCAGATATATCAGAACCTCTTACAGCCATCAGATAAATAAGAGATTAGACCAAGAGAGTGGAGAACACCAAGAAGAGGGTAAACACACATATTCTCTTCGAAAACATTTATTTTAAATGGCTTTTTATAATATTAAGGTCCATCTTTCCTCTCAAATTAGATACATTAAATTGATAATGACATCTTACGTCCATGTATCTGTCTATGAATTTGAGATGTTTACAATTGTCCAACCACATACCTTAGTTGTTTACCAAAACAATGGCAGTGAGCCTTCAAAGTTATCATACCCCTTGACTTTTTCCAGCCTGAATTTTAAATTGAGTACATTTCGATTGTTTTTCACTGGCCTACATACAATATCCCATAATGTCAAAGTGAAATTATGTTTTTAGATATGTTTACAAATTAATTCAAGATGGAAAGATGAAATATCTTGGGTCAATAAGTATTCAACTCCTTTGCTATGGCCTATATAGATGTTCTTAGGACTAGGCTGCTTTTTCTCTCCACTACCTGCCTGAATGACCAAAGTAACTCAGACCCTGAATGACCAAAGTAACTCAGACCCTGAATGACCAAAGTAACTCAGACCCTGAATGACCAAAGTAACTCAGACCCTGAAGCCCAAAGTAACTCAGACCCTGAATGACCAAAGTAACTCAGACCCTGAATGACCAAAGTAACTCAGACCCTGAAGCCCAAAGTAACTCAGATCCTGAATGACCAAAGTAACTCAGACCCTGAAGCCCAAAGTAACTCAGACCCTGAATGACCAAAGTAACTCAGACCCTGAAGCCCAAAGTAACTCAGACCCTGAAGCCCAAAGTAACTCAGACCCTGAAGCCAGGATATGCATATAATGGTACCATTGGAAAGAAAATACTTTGAAGTTTGTAGAAATGTTAAAATAATGTAGGAGAATATAACACAATAGATATGGTTGTTGAAAATTCAAAGAAAAAACAACCAGCATTTTCTTTGGAGAGTCCATCCTCTTAGAAATGCAAGTAAATGGTCATATTGAAAATTAGCTCCCTGGATGCAATTCCTATGGCTTCCACAGGGTGTCAGCAGTATATGCTCAAGGTGTCAGGCTTGTAACTACAAAAACAAATACGACAAATCAGTTTTAGTGGAAGGACACAATCTTGGAAATTAATGTTTGCTCGCGCCATGAAGACATTACACACCTGCTAAAATCATTTTCCTATTGAACATACCTCTTTCCGTAATGAATATTATTGTTTGATTACATTTTAGGATATCTGAGGAGTAAATAGAAACGTATTTTGCCTCGCTGAAACAAAGTTTAGGGGTAGATTTTCGGATTCCTTTCTCTGCAAATTGAACGAATGGATTAGTCAAATCAATGGAGCCAACTAAATAGACTTTTTGGGATATAAAGAAGGATTTTATCTAACAAAACAACACTACATGTTGTAGCTGGGACCCTTTGGATGACAAATCAGAGGGAGATTTTCAAAAAGTAAGTTAATATTTTATCGCTGTATGTGATTGTATGAAACCTGTGCTGGTGGAAAAATATTTTGATGTGGGGCACTGTCCTCAAACAATCGCATGGCATGTTTTCACTGTAATGGCTACTGTAAATCAGACAGTGCAGTTAGATTAACAAGAATTAACAAGATAATTTCTTTGAATTGCGCGTCCTCCAGTTTCACCGGAAGTTGACACGCTAGCGGGACACCGATCCTTAATTAACAAGTCACATAATAAGTTGCAGGGACTCACTCTGTTTGCAATAATAGCGTTTAACATGATTTTTGAACGGCTACCTCATCTCTGTACCCCACACATACAATAATCTGTAAGGTCCCTCAGTTGAGCAGTGAATTTCAAGCACAGATTCAACCACAAAGACCAGGGAGGTTTTCGAATGCCTCACACCTATTGGTAGAACAAAAATATCCAGACATTGAATGTCCTTTTGAGCATAGTGAAGTTATTAATTACACTTCGGATGCTGTATTGCCGGAGAGGAAGGAAACCGCTCAGGGATTTCACCATGAGGCCAATGGTGGCTTTAAAACAGTAACAGAGTTTAATGTCTGTGATAGAAGACAGCTGGGGATGGATCAACAACATTGTAGAAGTTGTAACAACAGTAACAGAGTTTAATGTCTGTGATAGAAGACAGCTGGGGATGGATCAACAACATTGTAGAAGTTGTAACAACAGTAACAGAGTTTAATGTCTGTGATAGAATACAGCTGGGATGGATCAACAACATTGTAGAAGTTGTAACAACAGTAACAGAGTTTAATGTCTGTGATAGAAGACAGCTGGGGATGGATCAACAACATTGTAGAAGTTGTAACAACAGTAACAGAGTTTAATGTCTGTGATAGAAGACAGCTGGGGATGGATCAACAACATTGTAGAAGTTGTAACAACAGTAACAGAGTTTAATGTCTGTGATAGGAGACAACGGAGGATGGATCAACAACATTGTAGAAGTTGTAACAACAGTAACAGAGTTTAATGGCTGTGATAGAAGACAGCTGGGGATGGATCAACATTGTAGAAGTGGTGTCTGCATCATGTTGTGGGTATGTTTGTCATCGGCAGGACTAGAGAATAGAGTTAAGCACAGGAAAAATTCTAGAAGAAACCCTGGTTCGGTCTGCTTTCCAACAGACACTGGGGGATGAATTCCCCTTTCAGCAGGACAATAACCTAAAACACATGGCCAAATCTACACTGGAGTTGGTTTGACTTAAATCGGCTTGAAAATCTTAAATCTCCCTAGATAGAAAGGCCAAAACCTAGGAAGAAACCTAGAGAGGAACCAGGCTATAAGGGGTGGCCAGTCCTCTTCTGGCTGTGCCGGGTGGAGATTATAAACAGAACATGGCCAAGATGGCCACATGTTCAGTGTTTCTGTCAGCAGTATTACTGCCTTTTCCTCTTCAGAGTCATGGGCCCAGTTATATCCTATGCTTCTGACAATGACCTTAACCTTATGCTTTTGGGAAACCGGGCCCAGGAGAGTACTGGGGGAGCTGGAGCGTAGTAGAAGTGGGGTGGAGGCTTATCTGGCGGGGCTGTAAACTCATCTATTTAAAATACACGAAAGGAGGACTGTTGAGATGAATACTCCCAGATCCTTCTTTGGGTTGGTGAATACTCCCAGCTCCTTCTTCTTTGGGTTGGTGAATACTCCTAGCTCCTTCTTTGGGGTGGTGAATACTCCCAGCTCATTCTTCTTTGGGTTGATGAATACTCCCAGCTCCTTCTTCTTTGGGTTGGTGAATACTCCTAGCTTCTTCATTGGGTTAGTGAATACTCCCAGCTCCTTCTTGGGTTGGTGAATTCACCCAGCTTCTTCTTCTTTAGGTTGATGAATACTCCCAGCTCCTTCTTGGGTTGGTGAATACTCCCAGCCCATTCTTGGGTGGGTGAATACTCCCAGCTTCTTCTTCTTTGGGTTGATGAATAATCCCAGCTCCTTCTTCTTTGGGTTGGTGAATACTCCCAGCTCCTTCTTCTTTGGGTTGATGAATACTCCCAGCTCCTTCTTGGGTTGGTGAATACTCCTAGCTCCTTCTTCTTTGGGTTGGTGAATACTCCCAGCTCCTTCTTGGGTTGGTGAATAATCCTAGCTTCTTCTTCTTTGGGTTGGTGAATACTCCTAGCTCCTTCTTCTTTGGGTTGATGAATACTCCCAGCTCCTTCTTTGGGTTGGTGAATACTCCTAGCTTCTTCTTTGGGTTGATGAATACTCCCAGCTCCTTATTCTTTGGGTTGGTGAATACACCCAGCTCCATCTTATTTGGGTTGGTGAATACTTCCAGCTCCTTCATCTTTGGGTTGGTGAATACAACCAGCTCCTTCTTCTTTGGGTTGGTGAATACTCCCAGCTCCTTCTTCTTTGAGTTGATGAATACACCCAGCTCCTTCTTCTTTGAGTTGGTGAATACTCCCAGTTCGTTCTTCTTTGGGTTGGTGAATACTCCCAGCTCCTTCTTCTTTGGGTTGGTGAATACACCCCCTTTCTTCTTTGGGTTGATGAATACTCCCAGCTCCTTATTCTTTGGGTTGGTGAATACACCCAGCTCCTTCTTCTTTGGGTTGGTGAATACTCCCAGCTCCTTCTTCGTTGGGTTGATGAATACTCCCAGCTCCTTCTTTGGGTTGGTGAATACACCCAGCTCCTTCTTTGGGTTGGTGAATACTCCTAGCTCCTTCTTCTTTGGGTTGGTGAATACTCCCAGCTCATTCTTTGGGTTGATGAATACTCCCAGCTCCTTCTTCTTTGGGTTGATGAATACTCCCAGCTCCTTCTTCTTTGGGTTGGTGAATACACCCAGCTCCTTCTTTGGGTTGGTTAATACTCCTAGCTCCTTCTTCTTTGGGTTTGTGAATACTCCTAGCTCCTTCTTCTTTGGGTTGGTGAATACTCCCAGCGCATTCTTTGGGTTGATGAATACTCCCAGCTCCTTCTTTGGGCTGGTGAATACTCCTAGCTTCTTATTTGGGTTGGTGAATACTCCCAGCTCCTTCTTCTTTGGGTTGATGAATACTCCCAGCTCCTTCTTCTTTGGGTTGGTGAATACTCCCAGCTCCTTCTTAGGTTGGTGAATACTCCCAGCTCCTTCTTTGGGTTGATGAATACTCCCAGCTCCTTCTTCTTTGGGTTGGTGAATACTCCCAGCTCCTTCTTCTTTGGGTTGGTGAATACTCCCAGCTCCTTCTTTGGGTTGGTGAATACTCCCAGCTCCTTCTTCTTTGGGTTGGTGAATACTCACAGCTTCTTCTTTGGGTTGGTGAATACTCCCAGCTCCTTTTTCTTTGGGTTGACAAAACAGAGGGTAACCAAGACAATCCATTGCTTATGTTTGTCTGACAGGTGTGTAACTTCTGTTGAGGAGGAGATGAGGGAGTCTGATGGGTGTGTAACAAGATGGTCTCTTTACCAATTGTGCTATTATTGTGATTTGATTTGAACTTCTGTTGAGGGGGAGAGATGAGGGAGTCTGATGGGTGTTTAACTTCTGTTGAGGAGGAAATGAGGGAGCAGAGGGGTTGATGGTCTGCCTGTGGACTTTTATAAAAAGGTTCTGGGGAATCATTGAACAGGACTTGTTTTGCGTGAGTGTGTCGGGAAAGGGGAGTTGTCGCTAAACTGTCAGCGGGCGGCTTTGACTCTCCTGACCAAAAAAGGGGACTTGAGCGACCTAAAGAACTGGAGGCCTGTGGCCTTGCTCTGTGTGGACTATCAGGTCCTCGATAACAGACTCAAGTCTGGACTCTAATGTACAAAATGACCGAACGTACCGTGTACCAGGACACTCAATCATAGACAATCTGTTCGTAATCAGGGACAGGCTGGACCCGTCGAGGCTTTTGAATGTGAATTTTGGACTGGTTTCCTTGGACCAGGAGAAAGCCTTTGATAAGGTGAACCTTAAATATCTGTTCAATGCTTTGTCTGGTTTTGGTTGTGACTTAATGCATGATCAAGGTGGGGGGAAGGGGGCACATAGGCCCGTAAGGATAGGACGGGACATTCGTTAGGGCTGTCCTCTTTCAGGGCAGCTATACACTCTTATTGAGCTTTCTTGGCCTGCTACGCAGGAATCTGCAGGGAGTGTGTGAGCCAGGCATGGGGTTGGGGACGAGCCAGGCATAGGGTTGGGGACAGCATACACTGATGACTGCCTCAGTGTTGTTTAGGGATGGGCTCCGGGCCCTAGAGAATAGTTTGAGGGTGTAATATGGGTTGTCTTCAGCTGAGTTGTGGCTGGAGGGAACAAGCGTGTGCTCTTTTGAGGCGAGCTGGCAGTTTAGCATATCACCCAGCAGCATACCACCCTGCTGGCTTTCCTCTGAAGCTGGTCGGTCCCTCTGGTCTAACGAGACCCCAGGGCAGTGAAGGGGACATTGCCGTGTGAAGGGTGTCTTATTTTGGATGGGACGTTTAAACAGGCTTCCTGACTCTCTGTGGTCAATAAAAATCGAGTAGGGGTGTTAACTCCAGTGTCCTGGCTAAATTTCCAAACTGGACCCTTGATCCATCATGGCCAACTTATCATCCACCTTGTTCCGAATCGGCATTGATCACTCCTCACCTCTCCACCTGATAGCTGATGTGTGGTGAGTGCTCAGATGGGTGTCACACATTGGTGGTGGACGAGGTGAGGATTCCCCTTTACTATGTAAAGTGCATTTTGCTACAAATCCGCAAAATATGTGTACACGGCCAATGAAAATTGTATTGTTGTGGATTTTGGGGTGGGACGCAATTCCTTTTTATGGGTATGAGTGGATCCCCATTAGTTCCTGCCAAGGCAGCAGATACTCTTCCTGGGGTTTATTATGGATCCCCATTAGCTCCTGTCAAGGCAGCAGCTACTCTTCCTGGGGTTTATTATGGATCCCCATTAGCTCCTGTCAAGGCAGCAGCTGCTCTTCCTGGGGTTTATTATGGATCCCCATTAGTTCCTGCCAAGGCAGCATCTACTCTTCCTGGGGTTTATTATGGATCCCCATTAGATCCTGCCAAGGCAGCAGCTACTCTTCCTGCGGTTTATTATGGATCCCCATTAGTTCCTGTCAAGGCAGCAGCTACTCTTCCTGGGGTTTATTATGGATCCCCGTTAGTTCCTGCCAAGGCAGCAGCTACTTTTCCTGGCATCCAGCAGCATTAAGTCGGGGGGGGGGGGGTAAATGTGGTGTTTTTAGTGTAATGAGGACATCTCGTAGCCTAGGTGACATTTAAGAAACACATTGAATCACGCACGCTAAGGGAGGTGGAGAGGAAATCTCTCAAAGTTACACTAGCCTGACATTTCACTGGCCTGAGAGGATGGAAGATCAATATGTAGCTAGATGTTAACTAGCTAACGTTGCCCATGAATGGAAGCAAGTATTTTAGCCAGGTAGCCTAGGACAACAAAAAAAACGAAGTGTGTCCTGTATGACAGAGTCATAGACCGTTTCGTCAACATGAAAGAGACGAGGATGGCATTGGTGTTTCTCTACAAGTAGGGTGAGTCAACATGTATTTCCACTTGTTAAGTAAAACAAACACACAGTCAATAATACAGTAGAAAAATAAGTCTATATACAGTGTGAGCAAATGAGGTGAGATTAGGTGAGGTAAAGGCAATACATAGGCCATGGTGGCGAAGTAAATACAATGTAGCAATTAAAACACTGGAATGGTAGATTTAACTGTAGATGAGTAGATGTGCAAAGTAGAAATAATGGGGTGCAAAGGAGAAAAATAAATAAATACAGTAGGGGAAGGGGTAGTTGTTTGGGCTATTTATAAATGGGCGAGGGAGATAAGTGTTTCCAGTTTCAGAGATTTTTGTAGTTTGTTCCAGTCATTGGCAGCAGAGAACTGGAAGGAGAGGCGGACAAAGGAGGAATTGGCTTTGGGGGTGAAAAGTGAGATATACCTGCTGGAACGCGTGCTACGGGTGGGTGCTGCTATGGTGACCAGCAAGCAGAGATAAGCTGGGACTTTACCTAGCAGGGTCTTGTAGATGACCTGGAGCCAGTGGGTTTGGCGACGAGTATGAAGCGAGGGCCAGCCAACGAGAGCGTACAGGTCGCAGTGTTGGGTAGTATATGGGGATTTGGTGACAAAACGGATGGCACTGTGATAGACTGAATCCAATTTGTTGAGTAGGGTGTTGCAGGCTATTTTGTAAATGAAATCGCCGAAGTCTAGGATCGGTAAGATGGTCAGTTTTACGAGGGTATGTTTGGCAGCATGGGTGAAGGATGCTTCGTTGCGAAATAGGAAGCCAATTCTAGATTTAACTTTGGATTGGAGATGTTTTATGTGAGTCTGGAAGGAGAGTTTACAGTCTAACCAGACATCTAGGTATTTGTAGTTGTCAACATATTGTCACGAACCGGCTCAAAGCCCATAACAAAAGGGAGACAACGTGGAGATAAGGAGTAACAAAACATATATTTATTAAATAAAGTAAACTAAGTACAATATACAAAAAAAAAGAAAGGTATTTAGTTTGTCTGGAAGCAAGACGTTGGTGTCCGTGACGTGGCTGGTTTTCTATTTGTAGTCCGTGAGGAGGTAACAGACAGTAAAACAAACACTTTAATATGTCCTAGATGAAAGGAAAGAAAAAGGACATTAGTTATTAGGACACAAACTCCATCTTCGGGGCAGAATAATCCCCTGGATTTGTGCTGGGCTCTGAAAAGTCTGCTTCAACCCAGTAGTTGAAAAACGTTTCAGAATGCATTGTTCAGATATTGCATTAGCAGTAACCTAACATATTTACCTTGTTCTCTGGGAGTTAAACACTATGGGGGAGGAGTGTAGTATCTGGGATCTACATCTGTTTATATTAGTTACTGTGCTGTTACTAAGCAGTAATGCATTACGGCAGTGTTACGTTACTACACCTAATAGGAAACGCACATGCGCACTGGGGTATTTGTAGTCTGTGATTTTCCTGTAGATCCTGCCACATGCATCTCATGTCTGAGCCGTTGAATTGCAACTCCACTTTGTCCCTGTGCCGGCATTTGGCTTGTGTGTTGGCCTTGAGGACGGAAAAACTGCACTGTTTATGTTCAGCCATATTTCCAGACCTCTTCCATGGTTTAATGCAGTGTTTCACGCTTTCAGTTGTGTGCAAATGCCGCCGTCCATCCACGGTTTCTGGGTTTTAATAGTCACAGTGGGTACAACATCACCAATGCACTTCTTCATGGACTCACTCACCAAGTCAGCGTATAGGTTGTATAGGTCGATGTTGTTCTCTGAGTCTGACCAGATAACATTCCAGTCCACGTGATCAAAACAATCTTGAAGCGTGGCTTCCGATTGGTCAGACCAGCGTTGAATGGGTTCTCGTCACTGGTACATCCTGTTTGAGTTTCTGCCTATAAGACAGTAGGAGCAAGATGGCATCGTGGTCGGATTTGCCGAAGGGAGGGCGGGGCTTTGTATGCATTGCTGAAGTTAGAGTAGCAGTGGTCGAGTGTATTACCCCTGCACGTAGTGCAATCAATATGCTGATAGAATTTAGTTGTTGTAAAATTTGCTTAGTTAAAATCCCCAGCTACAATAAATGCACCCTTGGTGTTTGCTTGAGGGGGAATGTACAGCTGTGACTATAACTGATGAGAATTCTCTTGGTAGGTAAAATGGCCGGCATTTGATTGTAAGGAAGTGAGTGGGTGAGCAGAAGCACTTGAGTTTCTGTGTGTCGTTATGATTACACCATGAGTTGTTAATCATGAAGAATACACCCCCGCCCTTCCTCTTCCCAGAGATTTTTATCTATGTCGGCGCAATGCACGGAGAAGCCCGGTGGCTGATCCGATTCCGACAACATACCTAGAGAGAGAGCCATGTTTCTATGAAACAGAGAATGTTACAATCTCTGAGGTCTCTCTGGAAGGTAACCCTTGCTCAAATTTCGTCTGCCTTGTTGTCAAGAGACTGGACATTGGCTAATAGTACTCGGGAGCAATGTGCCCGTCTATGGAGCCTGACCAGAAGGCCGCTCCATCAGCCCCTTCTGCGGCGCCGTTGATCCATTGTCCTGGGTGGTGTTCCAAATTGAGGATCCGCTTGGGGAAAGTTTCCTAAGAACTCGAAGCGACCATCTCTGTCGGCATCTTTCTGCTTTATTCCATAACAAAGCCATCTTCTACAGAGAGATGCACCTGGAGAAGAGTCACATAAGCTAGCTGATCCTGGGGCTCTGTTCACAAACACAAACAGAGCCACAGACAGCCACACAATTAGACCCAACCAAATCATGAGAAAACAAAAGATAATTACTTGACACATTGGAAAGAATTAACAAAAAAACAGAGCAAACTAGAACGCTATTTGGCCCTAAACAGAGATGTACGCAGTGGCAGAATACCTGACCACTGTGACTGACCCAAAATTAAATCCCATATCTACTGGATGAAATACCACAGTGACATCACAGCAACAAGATGTGTGACCTGTTGCCACAAGAAAAGGGCAACCAGTGAAGAACAAACACCATTGTAAATACAACCCATATTTATGTTTATTTATTTTCCCCTTTTGAACTTTAACTATTTGTACATCATTGCAACACTGTATATAGACATAATATGACATTTGAAATGTCTTTATTCTTTTGGAACTTTTGTGAGTGTAATGTTGTTTATTGTTTATTTGTTTATTTCACTCTTGTTTATGATCTGTTTCTCTTGCTTTGTTAATGTAAACATAGGTTTCCCATGCCAATAAAGCTCTTTCAATTGAATTGAGAGAGAGAGAGACAGTCAGAGAGACAGTCAGAGCGAGCGAGAGACAGAGACAGAGAGAGAGAGACAGACAGAGAGACAGACAGAGAGAAAGACAGAGAGACAGTCAGAGAGAGACAGTCAGAGAGAGACAGAGACAGAGAGAGAGAGAGAGAGAGAGAGAGAGAGAGACAGACAGAGAGACAGACAGAGAGACAGACAGAGAGACAGTCAGAGAGAGACAGAGAGAGAGAGAGAGAGACAGACAGAGAGACAGACAGAGAGACAGACAGAGAGAGAGACAGACAGAGAGACAGAGAGAGAGAGAGAGACAGAGAGAAAGAGAGACAAAAAGAGAGAGTCAGAGAGAGCTAGAGACAGTCCCATTTCCTGGGTAAAACGTTCCGCTGTAATAGTAAAGGTGTAAACTTGGCAGTAGAAAATCTTAACAGTATATTTGACCTCTCAGCTTCCCTATCAAATCTAAAAATCTCAAATAGAAAACCGAAGAAAATTAACAATAATGACAAATGGTTTGATGAAGAATGCAAAAATCTAAGAAAGAAATTGAGAAACCTGTCCAAACAAAAACATAGAGACCCGAAAAACCTGAGTCTACGCCTTCACTATGGTGAATCACTAAAACAATACAGAAATACACTACGGAAAAAGAAGGAACAGCATGTCAGAAATCAGCTCAATGTAATTGAAGAATCCATAGACTCTAACCACTTCTGGGAAAATTGGAAAACACTAAACAAACAACAACACGAAGAATTATCTATCCAAAATGGAGATGTATGGGTAAACCACTTCTCCAATCTTTTTGGCTCTATAACAAAGAATAAAGAGCAAAAACATATACATGATCAAATACAGATCTTAGAATCATCTATTAAAGACTACCAGAACCCACTGGATTCTCCAATTACATTGAATGAGTTACAGGACAAAATAAAAACCCTCCAACCCAAAAAGGCCTGTGGTGTTGATGGTATCCTCAATGAAATGATCAAATATACAGACAACAAATTCCAATTGGCTATACTAAAACTCTTTAACATCATACTTAGCTCTGGCATCTTCCCCAATATTTGGAACCAAGGACTGATCACCCCAATCCACAAAAGTGGAGACAAATTTGACCCCAATAACTACCGTGGAATATGTGTCAACAGTAACCTTGGGAAAATCCTCTGCATTATTATTAACAGCAGACTCGTACATTTCCTCAATGAAAACAATGTACTGAGCAAATGTCAAATTGGCTTTTTACCAAATTACCGTACAACAGACCATGTATTCACCCTGCACACCCTAATTGACAACCAAACAAACCAAAACAAAGGCAAAGTCTTCTCATGCTTTGTTGATTTAAAAAAAGCCTTCGACTCAATCTGGCATGAGGGTCTGCTATACAAACTGATGGAAAGTGGTGTTGGGGGTAAAACATACAACATTATAAAATCCATGTACACAAACAACAAGTGTGCGGTTAAAATTGGCAAAAAACACACACATTTCTTCACACAGGGTCGTGGGGTTAGACAGGGATGCAGCTTAAGTCCCACCCTCTTCAACATATATATCCACGAATTGGCGCGGGCACTAGAAAAGTCGGCAGCACCCGGCCTCCCCCTGCTAGAATCCGAAGTCAAATGTCTGCTGTTTGCCGATGATCTGGTGCTTCTGTCACCAACCAAGGAGGGCCTACAGCAGCACCTAGATTGTATGCACAGATTCTGTCAGACCTGGGCCCTGACAGTAAATCTCAGTAAGACCAAAATAATGGTGTTCCAAAAAAGGTCCAGTCACCAGGACCACAAACACAAATTCCATCTAGACACTGTTGCCCTAGAGCACACAAAAAACTATACATACCTTGGCCTAAACATCAGCGCCACAGGTAACTTCCACAAAGCTGTGAACGATCTGAGAGACAAGGCAAGAAGGGCATTCTATGCCATCAAAAGAAACATAAATTTCAACATACCAATTAGGATTTGGCTAAAAATACTTGAATCAGTCATAGAGCCCATTGCCCTTTATGGTTGTGAGGTCTGGGGTCCGCTCACCAACCAAGACTTCACAAAATGGGACAAACACCAAATTGAGACTCTGCACGCAGAATTCTGCAAAAATATCCTCCGTGTACAACGTAGAACACCAAATAATGCATGCAGAGCAGAATTAGGCCGATACCCACTAATTATCAAAATCCAGAAAAGAGCCGTTAAATTCTACAACCACCTAAAAGGAAGTGATTCACAAACCTTCCATAACAAAGCCATCACCTACAGAGAGATGAACCTGGAGAAGAGTCCCCTAAGCAAGCTGGTCCTGGGGCTCTGTTCACAAACACAAACACACCCTACAGAGCCCCAGGACAACAGCACAATTAGACCCAACCAAATCATGAGAAAACAAAAAGATAATTACTTGACACATTGGAAAGAATTAACAAAAAAACAGAGCAAACTAGAATGCTATTTGGCCCTAAACAGAGAGTACACAGCGGCAGAATACCTGACCACTGTGACTGACCCAAAACTAAGGAAAGCTTTGACTATGTACAGACTCAGTGAGCATAG
This sequence comes from Oncorhynchus mykiss, assembly GCF_013265735.2. Taxonomy (NCBI): domain Eukaryota; kingdom Metazoa; phylum Chordata; class Actinopteri; order Salmoniformes; family Salmonidae; genus Oncorhynchus; species Oncorhynchus mykiss. The sequence goes on from NC_048574.1 coordinate 442,322, forward strand.
CCTTGCTATTGAGAAAGGCCGCCGTAGGCAGACATGGCTCCCAAGAGAAGACAGGCTATGTGCTCACTGCCCACAAAATGAGGTGGAAACTGAGCTGCACTTCCTAACCTCCTGCCCAAAGTATGACCATATTAGAGAGACATATTTCCCTCAGATTACACAGATCCACAAAGAATTCGAAAACAAATCCAAATTTGAAAAACTCCCATATCTACTGGGTGAAATTCCACAGTGTGCCATCACAGCAGCAAGATTTGTGACCTGTTGCCACGAGAAAAGGGCAACCAGTGAAGAACACACACCATTGTAAATACAACCCATATTTATGCTTATTTATTTTATCTTGTGTCCTTTAACCATTTGTACATTGTTAAAACACTGTGTATATATATATATAATATGACATTTGTAATGTCTTTACTGTTTTGAAACCTCTGTATGTGTAATGTTTACTTTTAATTTTTGTTGTTTTTCACTTTATATATTAACTTTGTATGTTGTCTACCTCACTTGCTTTGGCAATGTTAACACATGTTTCCCATGCCAATAAAGCCCTTGAATTGAATTGAATTGAATTGACAGTCAAAGAGAGAGAGAGAGGGAGACAGAGGACAAGAGAGATATAGAGACAGAGAGATTGTGTAATTGTTTGCTGTTCATTTTTTATTGTTTACTTAACTTTTGTTTGTTTGTTTTCTATTTCACTTGCTTTGGCATTGTAAACATATGTTTCCCAACAAAGCCCATTAAATAGAAATAGAAATTGATGTTGAGAGAGAGAGAGAGCGAGCATCAGAGAGAGCATCAGAGAGAGAGAAGAGAGAGAGAGCGTCAGAGGGAGAATGAGAGAGATAAAGAGAGAGAAAGAGAGAGAGAGAGAGAGAGAGAGGGAACATAAACATATAAAATATGATATTCATGTAACCCCATAAACTGTCACCATATTTCAATCTACCGCTTTAATAGACCAGAGAAAGTGAGAAACATTTAGCCTTGGTTGGTTTTTGGAAACTAGGTTTTTATGTGATCCACCATTTTAGGGCTTCAGAAGTTAATGGTAGACCTGGACAAATCAAAATGGCTTCCTTTGGTAATTTGACATCGGGAGACTGTTCTGTCAGCGTTATCTCCCTAACTATAAGGTCATCAGGGTGCAGGCGACCGCTCGACAGGAGGCTGCTGAAGGGAGGACGGCTCATAATAATGGTCGTAACGGAGCGAATGGAAATCATGTGTTTAATGTATTTGATACCATTCCACCCATTCCGCTCCAGCCATTATCACGAGCCCCGTCCTCCACGATTAAGGTGCCACCAGCCTCCTGTGTTTAATGTATTTGAAACCATTCCACCCATTCCGCTCCAGCCATTACCACGAGCCCCGTCCTCCACGATTAAGGTGCCACCAGCCTCTTGTGTTTAATGTATTTGATACCATTCCACCCATTCCGCTCCAGCCATTACCACGAGCCCTGTCCTCCACGATTAAGGTGCCACCAGCCTCTTGTGTTTAATGTATTTGATACCATTCCACCCATTCCGCTCCAGCCATTACCACGAGCCCCGTCCTCCACGATTAAGGTGCCACCAGCCTCTTGTGTTTAATGTATTTGATACCATTCCACCTATTCCGCTCCAGCCATTACCACGAGCCCTGTCCTCCACGATTAAGGTGCCACCAGCCTCTTGTGTTTAATGTATTTGATACCATTCCACCCATTCCGCTCCAGCCATTACCACGAGCCCCGTCCTCCCTAATTAACGTAGCACCAGCCTCCTGTGTGACTGACTGTTTTGCTAATCACCTTGCATCATAAATAACGACTTGTTTTGTAGATCAGTCAGTCATTTACAATTTACCCATGACACACCTTACTCTGAGGTCATCACGGTGCGACTAGGCCTGAGACAGGGCTTATCAGACCATGACACACCTTACTCTGAGGTCATCACGGTGCGACTAGGCCTGAGACAGGGCTTATCAGACCATGACACATCACGGTTTTGATGCTCCCGAACACGGACAGGGATTGTCAGACCATGACACACCTTACTCTGAGGTCATCATGGTGCGACTAGGCCTGAGACAGGGCTTATCAGACCATAACACACCTTACTCTGAGGTCATCACGGTGCGACTAGGCCTGAAACTAGGCTAATCAGACCATAACACACCTTACTCTGAGGTCATCACGGTGTGACTAGGCCTGAAACTAGGCTAATCAGACCATAACACACCTTACTCTGAGGTCATCACGGTGCGACTAGGCCTGAGACAGGGCTTATCAGACCATAACACACCTTACTCTGAGGTCATCATGGTGCGACTAGGCCTGAGACAGGGCTTATCAGACCATAACACACCTTACTCTGAGGTCATCACGGTGCGACTAGGCCTGAAACTAGGCTAATCAGACCATAACACACCTTACTCTGAGGTCATCACGGTGCGACTAGGCTTGAGACAGGGCTTATCAGACCATAACCACTTTACTCTGAGGTCATCACGGTGCGACTAGGCCTGAAACGGGGCTAATCAGATCATAACACACCTTACTATGAACAGTGTTTATTATCTCCATAACCTCAGCTGTGCTTTTAGTTGCCATTAAATCGCTGCTGTCTTCACACCTGTCCACTGGTGCTGAGAGGAGCAGATCCCTATTGGAGCAGATCCCTATTGGAGCAGATACCTATTGGAGCAGATCCCTATTGGAGCAGATCCCTGTTGGAGCAGATCCCTATTGGAGCAGATACCTATTGGAGCAGATACCTATAGGAGCAGATCCCTATTGGAGCAGATCCCTATTGGAGCAGATACCTATTGGAGCAGATCCCTATTGGAGCAGATCCCTATTGGAGCAGATACCTATTGGAGCAGATACCTATTGGAGCAGATACCTATTGGAGCAGATACCTATTGGAGCAGATACCTATTGGAGCAGATCCCTATTGGAGCAGATCCCTTATCAATGGTTTCTCAAACTAAAGGTGCTAAACACAGCTGCAGCTAAATGTGAAGATTATATGCTAATATTGTGCTTCCATGGTAACAAAGAGAAGGGAAGGCCCAGGTATGGAATGGAACACAAATATCAGCAGAGAAGCCATTTTGTTTTGGTCTTTCAAACCAATTAATAATTCAGAAACTACTCAACTTCCCGGTGACGTGTGTTCCTCTCGACCCTGATTGGCAGGTGACCTGTGACACGGTGGTAATCATGAATTTGTAAATATCATGACAGTTGAGTGAACTCTGGCGTCAAGGAATGTTTAGACGAATGTTGTACATTAGGTCTACTCACATTGAGTTGTTTGGAAGTTGGACTTATACAGCTCAGGTGTAGGATCTTAATTTGACCAGTTTTGTCGCAGCAAAATAATTCTGTATAAACAGGATTGGATTGTTGGTTGTAAAACTGGATGAAATTAGGCAATACTGTTACAGGTCTTTTTCAGGTGCTCTTGTTCAAAACTCTGTGTACCTACAGGCCAATTTCAAAACTGTTAAACTTAAGTTCAAAACCTAACATAACACACAATTGAATAAGACAGCAATTTGCTACACTTCTACAGTAATACCGTATTGAAATATATTCCATATCTAAAAAATAAATACTATCAAAACAATTAGACCAACCACAGCTGATTCCCATTGTAGCTGAACACCTACACAGTTGTTAGTCTTTCAATTTCATTACCATCTATACAAAAGGGGGCATTTTAGGAATAATGCTGTACTGTAATGTAAACATGGACCCAGCCAGAGGAAGAATATTGGCTGGGAGAGCCTTGGTTTCTCAAATGACTGCCTCACAAAAGTCTTCTCAGAGAGTTTAGCGTGTCAAATTGTTGCCTGGACCTCTGGCAGTCTCTATGGGGGTGCAACAGGGTTCAATTCTTGGGCCAACTCTTTTCTCAGTATATAACAATGGTGTAGATCTCAGCTCACTGGTCACCATAGCAGCACCCACCTGTAGCACGCGCTCCAGCAGGTATATCTCTTATTTCTTCCATTATTTTACCAGGTAAGTTGACTGAGAACACATTCTCATTTACAGCAACGACCTGGGGAATAGTTACAGAGGAGGGGATGAATGAGCCAATTGTAAACTGGGGATTATTAGGTAACTGTGAGGGCCAGATTGGGAATTTAGCCAGGACACCAGGGTTAACACCCCTACTCTTACGATAAGTGCCATGGGATCTTTAATGACCTCAGAGAGTCAAGACACCTGTTTAACGTCCCATCCGAAGGACTGCACCCTACACAGGACAGCGTCCTCAATCACTGGCCTGGGGTATTGGGATATTTTTTAGACCAGAGGAAAGAGTGCCTCCTACTGGCCCTCCAACACCACTTCCAGCAGCATCTGGTCTCCCATCCAGGAACTGACCAGGATCAACCCTGCTTAGCTTCAGAAGCAAACTCGCAGTGGTATGCAGGGTGGTATGCTGCTGGTCTCTCTGGTCACCCCCAAAACCAATTCTTCCGTTGGCCGCCTCTCCTTCCAGTTCTCTGCTGCCAATGACAGGAACGAACTACAAAAATCTCTGAAACTGGAAACACTTATCTCCCTCACTAGCTTTAAGCACCAGCTGTCAGAGCAGCTCACAGATTGCTGCACCTGTACATAGCCCATCTATAATTTACAACTACCTCTTCTCCTACTGTATTTATTTATTTTTGTTCCTTTGCACCCCATTATTTTATAATTTAGCCCAAACAACTACCTCTTTCCCTACTGTATTTATTTTATTTGATTAATTATTTATTTATTTTGCTTCTTTGCACCCCATTATTTCTATCTCTACCTTGCACATACTTCCACTGCACATCTACCATTCCAGTGTTTTACTTGCTATATTGTATTTACTTTGCCACCATGGCCTTTTTTTGCCTTTACCTCCCTCCCCTCTCCATTCCATCCTCTCTCAAACCCTCCTTCCCTTCCTATCCCCCTCTCCATCCTCTCTTTATCCCTCCTTATCTCACCTCACTTGCTCACATTGTATATAGACTTATTTTTCTACTGTATTATTGACTGTATGTTTGTTTTACTCCATGTGTAACTCTGTGTTGTTCTTTGTGTCTCACTGCTTTGCTTTATGTTGGTCAGGTCGCAGTTGTAAATGAGAACTTGTTCTCAACTAGCCTACCTGGTTAAATAAAGGTGAAATAAAATAAAATTAAAATAAATATTTGTCGCCAAACCCACTGGCTCCAGGTCATCTATAAGTCTTTGCTAGGTAAAGCTCTGCCTTTTCTAAGCTCACTGGTCACAATAGCAACACCCACCTGTAGCACGTGCTCCAGCAGGTATATCTCTCTGGTCACCCCCAAAACCAATTCTTCCTTTGGCCGCCTTTCCTTCCAGTTCTCTGCTGCCAATGACTGGAACGAACTGCAAAGATCACTGAAGTTGGAGACTTATATCTTCCTCACTAACTTTAAGCGTCACCTGTCAGAGCAGCTAACCAATCACTGCAGCTGTACACAACCCATCTGTAAATTGCCCCTCCAACCAACTACCTATCTCATCCCCATATTTGTTTTTGTTTTTGTGCTCGTTTGCACACCAGTATTTCTACCTGCACATCCTCATCTGCACAAATATCACTCCAGTTTAAATTGTTAAATTGTAATTACTTCGCCACTATTGGCCTATTTATTGCCTTACATCCTCATGGCATTTGCACACACTGTATACAGATGTTTCTATTGTGTTATTGACTGTATGTTTGTTTACTCCATGTGTAACTCTGTGTTGTTGTTTGTGTCTCACTGCTTTGCTTTATCTTGGCCAGGTCGCAGTTGTAAATGAGAACTTGTTTTTGTACCTGGTGAAATAGAGGTGAACTAAAACAAATAAAATAATACAATTTTAAAAAGGGAGAGGAGTACGTATATGTGTGTGTAAAAGAAGAAGAAGAAGACAGAGGAAGATCAAGAGCTGTCGTCTCAGATGAGATTAGGGCTACTATACATGATCATGTAACAAATCATGATCTATCAATGAGAGAGGCTGGTCTCAACAGTGGCATCTATTATGAGACATTTCTGTCAAAACATCAGGTAAGATGTGCATTCTGCAAAGGCTTCTGACTGAACTGCACATTACAGAAGTAAATTGAGCCAAGCCTCCAAACCCACTGGTGTGTAATTATTGTTGTACTTCTGCTTAGGACCCAACGGTTACCTCCCACAGGTGGGAGAGGTAGGATTTTCACTGCTGTGCAGGAAACTGCAATCGTTAATATGTTCATCAGAAACAATGGCATAAAACTCACAGAGATTGTTGGCAGACAACATTACATTTAGAAATATTCACAATGTAAGCATTACGATGAGTCCTGAGACAACATCAAGTCAGGATGAAGCAGAGGAACGAGTCAAGCAACCCAGGAACCAATATATCCAGGTAAGATGACTATAAAATACAGAACTGGTTTTGAGCAAAAACCAAACAGGGCAGAGACACACTGCGGCATGTTTTAAGGTATAATGTAAACTACCGTAATAGCCTAACTCTTATGTTGCCTTGTGGATATATTTTAGAGAGTCTTGGAGATTGAAGCCAGGCAAACACCCCACGTATTCATTTTTGTGAATGAGGCTGGTTTCAACTCGGCCAAAACACGGTGGCGAGGAAGGAATGTGTTTGGGAATAGAGCCACAGTGGATGTCCCGGGCCAGAGGGGTGCCAACATCACAATGTGTGCAGCAATATCCTCTGTTGGATTGCTGTCACACAAACCGCTAATTTGGCCGTACAACACCGAGCGTCTCATATCATTCCTGGATGACCTCTATGGAAGGGTTGTGCCAGGTGAGGACAGGTTTGCAGTGAGGCGAAATCAGCCAACGACTTGTCGTGGACAGGCAAAAGGTCAAAACCAGTTCAGAGTCCAGGAGGTACAGAGTGGGAGGCAGGCTCGAGGGCAGGGCAGGCAGAATGGTCAGGCAGGCGGGTACAGAGTCCAGGAGGTACAGAGTGGGAGGCAGGCTCGAGGTCAGGGCAGGCAGAATGGTCAGGTAGGCGGGTACAGAGTGGGAGGCAGGCTCGAGGTCAGGGCAGGCAGAATGGTCAGGCAGGCGGGTACAGAGTGGGAGGCAGGCTCGAGGTCAGGGCAGGCAGAATGGTCAGGCAGGCGGGTACAGAGTGGGAGGCAGGCTCGAGGTCAGGGCAGGCAGTCTGGTCAGGCAGGCGGGTACGGAGTCCAGAAAACAGGCAAGGGGCAAAAAAACAAAACAGGGAGGAAAAAGAGAATAGAAGCAGGAGTACTGAAAACCGCTGGTTGATTTAAAAAACATACAAAATGAACTGGCACAGAGAGACAGGAAACACAGGGATAAATACACTGGTACAGGGAGACCGGAAACACAGGGATAAATACACTGGTACAGGGAGACAGGAAACACAGGGATAAATACACTGGCACAGAGAGACAGGAAACACAGGGATAAATACACTGGTACAGGGAGACAGGAAACACAGGGATAAATACACTGGCACAGAGAGACAGGAAACACAGGGATAAATACACTGGTACAGAGAGACAGGAAACACCGGGATAAATACACTGGCACAGAGAGACAGGAAACACAGGGATAAATACACTGGTACAGGGAGACAGGAAACACCGGGATAAATACAATGGCACAGAGAGACAGGAAACACAGGGATAAATACACTGGTACAGGGAGACAGGAAACACAGGGATACATACACTGGTACAGAGAGACAGAAAACACAGGGATAAATACACTGGCACAGAGAGACAGGAAACACAGGGATAAATACACTGGTACAGGGATAAATACACTGGTACAGGGATAAATACACTGGTACAGAGAGACAGGAAACACAGGGATAAATACACTGGTACAGAGAGACAGGAAACACAGGGATAAATACACTGGTACAGAGAGACAGGAAACACAGGGATAAATACACTGGTACAGAGAGACAGGGAACACAGGGATAAATACACTGGCACAGAGAGACAGGAAACACAGGGATAAATACACTGGTACAGGGAGACAGGAAACACAGGGATAAATACACTGGGGAAAATAAGCGACACCTGGAGGGGGAGGAGACAATCACAAGACAGGTGAAACGGATCAGGGTGTGATATATGTACCCTGTTTGGTTATTGGACAGACATCTTACCAGGACATAGTGATACTGAGTTTTTTCACACGTTCACCGTTTCTCTCAAAGGGTACAACTGTTTCCTCCTTATACTATGTTTCTCTGTTGTCGTTGTGCTGACCGTAATCACATTCCCAAAAGTGTTATTGTCTGCCAGCACTCTGTCCCGAATTTCCCACAGTTTTATTGCATTGTTGCCAATTACCATGTCAACAATGGCAATTTCCTGTGGATCTGATCATATTCTGCCTCTCCTTCCTGTGGGAGGCAACCTTTTGGATCCTAATAAAACAAAACAATCAATATATTTAAAAATGTCAGTACATGTAAAAATGTGAAAATACTGTATTGTACTGTGATATGTAGTTCAATTATCATTGGAAGGAAGCACATCTCAACATGTTGTTTTGACGGAAAATTCGTACTATTGATGCAACTGTTGAACGCTCTCTCAAAGAGAGACCATGGTTTACAAAGGTCAGTAATTATGTCCCTCGTCTCATCAGAGACCACTTCTCTTGGTCTTCCTCTCCTTTGTCCTCCACGCTGTCTCCCTCTCCCTGCCACTCTTCTATCCCCACCAACCTGTTTCCCTCTCCCTGCCACTCTTCTATCCCCACCAACCTGTTTCCCTCTCCCTGCCACTCTTCTATCCCCACCAACCTGTTTCCCTCTCCCTGCCACTCTTCTCTCCCCACCAACCTGTCTCCCTCTCCCTGCCTCTCTTCTCTCCCCACCAAACTGTCTCCCTCTCCCTGCCACTCTTCTCTCCCCACCAACCTGTCTCACTCTCCCTGCCACTCTTCTATCCCCACCAACCTGTTTCCCTCTCCCTGCCACTCTTCTCTCCCCACCAACCTGTCTCCCTCTCCCTGCCACTCTTCTCTCCCCACCAACCTGTCTCCCTCTCCCTGCCACTCTTCTCTCCCCACCAACCTGTCTCCCTCTCCCTGCCACTCTTCTTTCCCCCACCAACCTGTCTCCCTCTCCCTGCCACTCTTCTCTCCCCACCAACCTGTCTCCCTCTCCCTGCCACTCTTCTCTCCCCACCAACCTGTCTCCCTCTCCCTGCCACTCTTCTATCCCCACCAACCTGTTTCCCTCTCCCTGCCACTCTTCTCTCCCCACCAACCTGTCTCCCTCTCCCTGCCACTCTTCTCTCCCCACCAACCTGTCTCCCTCTCCCTGCCACTCTTCTCTCCCCACCAACCTGTCTCCCTCTCCCTGCCACTCTTCTTTCCCCCACCAACCTGTCTCCCTCTCCCTGCCACTCTTCTCTCCCCACCAACCTGTCTCCCTCTCCCTGCCACTCTTCTCTCCCCACCAACCTGTCTCCCTCTCCCTGCCACTCTTCTCTCCCCACCAACCTGTCTCCCTCTCCCTGCCACTCTTCTTTCTCCACCAACCTGTCTCCCTCTCCCTGCCACTCTCCTTCCCCCACCAACCTGTCTCCCTCTCCCTGCCACTCTTCTCTCCCCACCAACCTGTCTCCCTCTCCCTGCCACTCTTCTCTCCCCACCAACCTGTCTCCCTCTCCCTGCCACTCTTCTCTCCCCACCAACCAGTCTCCCTCTCCCTCTCCCAGCCTATCTTCTTCCCCCACCAACCTGTCTCACTCTCCCTCTCCCTGCCACTCTTCTCTCCCCACTAACCTGTCTCCCTCTCCCTGCTACTCTTCTCTCCCCACCAACCTGTCTCCCTCTCCCTGCCACTCTTCTCTCCCCACCAACCTGTCTCCCTCTCCCTGCCACTCTTCTCTCCCCACCAACCTGTCTCCCTCTCCCTGCCACTCTTCTCTCCCCACCAACCTGTCTCCCTCTCCCTCTCCCTGCCACTCTTCTTCCTCAACCAACCTGTCTCCCTCTCCCTGCCACTCTTCTCTCCTCAACAACCTGTCTCCCTCTCCCTGCCACTCTTCTCTCCCCACCAACCTGTCTCCCTCTCCCTGCCACCCTTCTCTCCCCACCAACCTGTCTCCCTCTCCCTCTCCATGCCACTCTTCTCTCCACACCAACCTGTCTCCCTCTCCCTGCCACTCTTCTCTCCCCACCAACCTGTCTCCCTCTCCCTGCCACTCTTCTCTCCCCACCAACCTGTCTCCCTCTCCCTGCCACTCTTCTCTCCCCACCAACCTGTCTCCCTCTCCCTGCCACTCTTCTCTCCCCACCAACCTGTCTCCCTCTCCCTGCCACTCTTCTTCCCCCACCAACCTGTCTCCCTCTCCCTGCCACTCTTCTTCCCCCACCAACCTGTCTCCCTCTCCCTGCCACTCTTCTTTCTCCACCAACCTGTCTCCCTCTCCCTGCCACTCTCCTTCCCCCACCAACCTGTCTCCCTCTCCCTGCCACTCTTCTCTCCCCACCAACCTGTCTCACTCTCCCTGCCACTCTTCTCTCCCCACCAACCTGTCTCCCTCTCCCTGCCACTCTTCTCTCCCCACCAACCTGTCTCCCTCTCCCTGCCACTCTTCTCTCCCCACCAACCTGTCTCCCACTCCCTGCCACTCTTCTTCCCCCACCAACCTGTCTCCCTCTCCCTGCCACCCTTCTCTCCCCACCAACCTGTCTCCCTCTCCCTCTCCCTGCCACTCTTCTTCCCCACTAACCTGTCTCCCTCTCCCTGCCTCTCTTCTCTCCCCACCAACCTGTCTCCCTCTCCCTCTCCCTGCCACTCTTCTTCCCCCACCAACCTGTCTCCCTCTCCCTGTCACTCTTCTTCCCCCACCAACCTGTTTCCCTGTCCCTACCACTCTTCTCTCCCCACCAACCTGTCTCCCTCTCCCTACCACTCTTCTCTCCCCACCAACCTGTCTCCCTCTCCCTACCACTCTTCTCTCCCCACCAACCTGTCTCCCTCACCCTACCACCCTTCTCTCCCCACCAACCTGTCTCCCTCTCCCTACCACCCTTCTCTCCCCACCAACCTGTCTCCCTCTCCCTACCACTCTTCTATCCCCACCAACCTGTCTCCCTCTCCCTGTCACTCTTCTATCCCCACCAACCTGTCTCCCTCTCCCTGCCACCCTTCTCTCCCCACCAACCTGTCTCCCTCTCCCTCTCCCTGCCACTCTTCTTCCCCACTAACCTGTCTCCCTCTCCCTGCCTCTCTTCTCTCCCCACCAACCTGTCTCCCTCTCCCTCTCCCTGCCACTCTTCTTCCCCCACCAACCTGTCTCCCTCTCCCTGTCACTCTTCTTCCCCCACCAACCTGTCTCCCTGTCCCTACCACTCTCCTTCCCCCACCAACCTGTCTCCCTCTCCCTGCCACTCTTCTCTCCCCACCAACCTGTCTCCCTCTCCCTGCCTCTCTTCTCTCCCCACCAACCTGTCTCCCTCTCCCTGCCACTCTTCTCTCCCCACCAACCTGTCTCCCTCTCCCTGCCACTCTTCTTTCTCCACCAACCTGTCTCCCTCTCCCTGCCACTCTCCTTCCCCCACCAACCTGTCTCCCTCTCCCTGCTACTCTTCTCTCCCCACCAACCTGTCTCCCTCTCCCTCTCCCTGCCACTCTTCTTCCCCACCAACCTGTCTCCCTCTCCCTACCTCTCTTCTCTCCCCACCAACCTGTCTCCCTCTCCCTACCACTCTTCTCTCCCCACCAACCTGTCTCCCTCTCCCTCTCCCTGCCACTCTTCTTCCCCACCAACCTGTCTCCCTCTCCCTACCTCTCTTCTCTCCCCACCAACCTGTCTCCCTCTCCCTCTCCCTGCCACTCTTCTTCCCCCACCAACCTGTCTCCCTCTCCCTGTCACTCTTCTTCCCCCACCAACCTGTTTCCCTGTCCCTACCACTCTTCTCTCCCCACCAACCTGTCTCCCTCTCCCTACCACTCTTCTCTCCCCACCAACCTGTCTCCCTCTCCCTACCACTCTTCTCTCCCCACCAACCTGTCTCCCTCACCCTACCACCCTTCTCTCCCCACCAACCTGTCTCCCTCTCCCTACCACCCTTCTCTCCCCACCAACCTGTCTCCCTCTCCCTACCACTCTTCTATCCCCACCAACCTGTCTCCCTCTCCCTGTCACTCTTCTATCCCCACCAACCTGTCTCCCTCTCCCTGCCACCCTTCTCTCCCCACCAACCTGTCTCCCTCTCCCTCTCCCTGCCACTCTTCTTCCCCACTAACCTGTCTCCCTCTCCCTGCCTCTCTTCTCTCCCCACCAACCTGTCTCCCTCTCCCTCTCCCTGCCACTCTTCTTCCCCCACCAACCTGTCTCCCTCTCCCTGTCACTCTTCTTCCCCCACCAACCTGTCTCCCTGTCCCTACCACTCTCCTTCCCCCACCAACCTGTCTCCCTCTCCCTGCCACTCTTCTCTCCCCACCAACCTGTCTCCCTCTCCCTGCCTCTCTTCTCTCCCCACCAACCTGTCTCCCTCTCCCTGCCACTCTTCTCTCCCCACCAACCTGTCTCCCTCTCCCTGCCACTCTTCTTTCTCCACCAACCTGTCTCCCTCTCCCTGCCACTCTCCTTCCCCCACCAACCTGTCTCCCTCTCCCTGCTACTCTTCTCTCCCCACCAACCTGTCTCCCTCTCCCTCTCCCTGCCACTCTTCTTCCCCACCAACCTGTCTCCCTCTCCCTACCTCTCTTCTCTCCCCACCAACCTGTCTCCCTCTCCCTCTCCCTGCCACTCTTCTTCCTCCACCAACCTGTCTCCCTCTCCCTGCCACTCTTCTCTCCCCAACAACCTGTCTCCCTCTCCCTGCCACTCTTCTCTCCCTACCAACCTGTCTCCCTCTCCCTGCCACCCTTCTCTCCCCACCAACCTGTCTCCCTCTCCCTGCCACTCTTCTCTCCCCACCAACCTGTCTCCCTCTCCATCTCCCTGACACTCTTCTCTCCCCACCAACCTGTCTCCCTCTCCCTACCACTCTTCTCTCCCCACCAACCTGTCTCCCTCTCCCTACCACCCTTCTCTCCCCACCAACCTGTCTCCCTCTCCCTACCACCCTTCTCTCCCCACCAACCTGTCTCCCTCTCCCTACCACTTTTCTCTCCCCACTAACCTGTCTCCCTCTCCCTGCCACTCTTCTTTCCCCACCAACCTGTCTCCCACTTCCTCTCCCTGCCACTCTTCTCTCCCCACCAACCTGTCTCCCTCTCCCTGCCACTCTTCTCTCCCCACCAACCTGTCTCCCTCTCCCTGCCACCCTTCTCTCCCCAGCAACCTGTCTCCCTCTCCCTCTCCCTGCCACTCTTCTCTCCCCACCAACCTGTCTCCCTCTCCCTGCCACTCTTCTCTCCCCACCAACCTGACTCACTCTCCCTGCCACTCTTCTCTCCCCACCAACCTGTCTCCCTCTCCCTGCCACTCTTCTTTCTCCACCAACCTGTCTCCCTCTCCCTGCCACTCTCCTTCCCCCACCAACCTGTCTCTCTCTCCCTGCCACTCTTCTTTCCCCACCAACCTGTCTCCCTCTCCCTCTCCCTGCTTCTCTTCTTCCCGCACCAACCTGTCTCCCTCTCCCTCTCCCTGCCACTCTTCTCTCCCCACCAACCTGTCTCCCTCTCCCTGCCACTCTTCTTTCTCCACCAACCTGTCTCCCTCTCCCTGCCACTCTCCTTCCCCCACCAACCTGTCTCCCTCTCCCTCCCACTCTTCTCTCCCCACCAACCTGTCTCCCTCTCCCTGCCACTCTTCTTCCCCCACCAACCTGTCTCCCTCTCCCTGCCACTCTTCTTTCCCCACCAACCTGTCTCCCTCTCCCTCTCCCTGCTTCTCTTCTTCCCGCACCAACCTGTCTCCCTCTCCCTCTCCCTGCCACTCTTCTCTCCCCACCAACCTGTCTCCCTCTCCCTGCCACTCTTCTATCCCCACCAACCTGTTTCCCTCTCCCTGCAACTCTTCTATCCCCACCAACCTGTCTCCCTCTCCCTGCCACTCTTCTCTCCCCACCAACCTGTCTCCCTCTCCCTGCCACTCTTCTCTCCCCACCAACCTGTCTCCCTCTCCCTGCCACTCTTCTCTCCCCACCAACCTGTCTCCCTCTCCCTGCCTCTCTTCTCTCCCCACCAAACTGTCTCCCTCTCCCTGCCACTCTTCTCTCCCCACCAACCTGTCTCCCTCTCCCTGCCACTCTTCTTCCCCCACCAACCTGTCTCCCTCTCCCTGCCACTCTTCTTCCCCCACCAACCTGTCTCCCTCTCCCTGACACTCTTCTCTCCCCACCAACCTGTCTCCCTCTCCCTGCCACTCTTCTTCCCCCACCAATCTGTCTCCCTCTCCCTGCCACTCTTCTCTCCCCACCAACCTGTCTCCCTCTCCCTGCCACTCTTCTCTCCCCACCAACCTGTCTCCCTCTCCATCTCCCTGACACTCTTCTCTCCCCACCAACCTGTCTCCCTCTCCCTACCACTCTTCTCTCCCCACCAACCTGTCTCCCTCTCCCTACCACCCTTCTCTCCCCACCAACCTGTCTCCCTCTCCCTACCACCCTTCTCTCCCCACCAACCTGTCTCCCTCTCCCTACCACTTTTCTCTCCCCACTAACCTGTCTCCCTCTCCCTGCCACTCTTCTTTCCCCACCAACCTGTCTCCCACTTCCTCTCCCTGCCACTCTTCTCTCCCCACCAACCTGTCTCCCTCTCCCTGCCACTCTTCTCTCCCCACCAACCTGTCTCCCTCTCCCTGCCACCCTTCTCTCCCCAGCAACCTGTCTCCCTCTCCCTCTCCCTGCCACTCTTCTCTCCCCACCAACCTGTCTCCCTCTCCCTGCCACTCTTCTCTCCCCACCAACCTGTCTCACTCTCCCTGCCACTCTTCTCTCCCCACCAACCTGTCTCCCTCTCCCTGCCACTCTTCTTTCTCCACCAACCTGTCTTCCTCTCCCTGCCACTCTCCTTCCCCCACCAACCTGTCTCTCTCTCCCTGCCACTCTTCTTTCCCCACCAACCTGTCTCCCTCTCCCTCTCCCTGCTTCTCTTCTTCCCGCACCAACCTGTCTCCCTCTCCCTCTCCCTGCCACTCTTCTCTCCCCACCAACCTGTCTCCCTCTCCCTGCCACTCTTCTCTCCCCACCAACCTGTCTCCCTCTCCCTGCCACCCTTCTCTCCCCACCAACCTGTCTCCCTCTCCCTGCCACTCTTCTCTCCCCACCAACATGTCTCCCTCTCCCTGCCACTCTTCTCTCCCC
This sequence comes from Oncorhynchus mykiss, assembly GCF_013265735.2. NCBI lineage: Eukaryota > Metazoa > Chordata > Actinopteri > Salmoniformes > Salmonidae > Oncorhynchus > Oncorhynchus mykiss. The sequence goes on from NC_048574.1 coordinate 457,613, forward strand.
ACCAACCTGTCTCCCTCACCCTGCCACTCTTCTCTCCCAACCAACCTGTCTCCCTCTCCCTGCCACTCTTCTCTCCCCACCAACCTGTCTCCCTCTCCCTGCCTCTCTTCTCTCCCCACCAACCTGTCTCCCTCTCCCTGCCACTTTTCTCTCCCCACCAACCTGTCTCCCTCTCCCTGCCACTCTTCTTCCCCCACCAACCTGTCTCCCTCTCCCTGTCACTCTTCTTCCCCCACCAACCTGTCTCCCTCTCCCTACCACTCTTCTCTCCCCACCAACAAGTCTCCCTCTCCCTACCACTCTTCTCTCCCCACCAACCTGTCTCCCTCTCCCTACCACTCTTCTCTCCCCACCAACCTGTCTCCCTCTCCCTACCACCCTTCTCTCCCCACCAACCTGTCTCCCTCTCCTTACCACCCTTCTCTCCCCACCAACCTGTCTCCCTCTCCCTACCACTTTTCTCTCCCCACTAACCTGTCTCCCTCTCCCTGCCACTCTTCTTTCCCCACCAACCTGTCTCCCACTTCCTCTCCCTGCCACTCTTCTCTCCCCACCAACCTGTCTCCCTCTCCCTGCCACTCTTCTCTCCCCACCAACCTGTCTCCCTCTCCCTGCCACCCTTCTCTCCCCACCAACCTGTCTCCCTCTCCCTCTCCCTACCACTCTTCTCTCCCCACCAACCTGTCTCCCTCTCCCTGCCACTCTTCTCTCCCCACCAACCTGTCTCACTCTCCCTGCCACTCTTCTCTCCCCACCAACCTGTCTCCCTCTCCCTGCCACTCTTCTTTCTCCACCAACCTGTCTCCCTCTCCCTGCCACTCTCCTTCCCCCACCAACCTGTCTCCCTCTCCCTCCCACTCTTCTCTCCCCACCAACCTGTCTCCCTCTCCCTGCCACTCTTCTTCCCCCACCAACCTGTCTCCCTCTCCCTGCCACTCTTCTTTCCCCACCAACCTGTCTCCCTCTCCCTCTCCCTACCACCCTTCTCTCCCCACCAACCTGTCTCCCTCTCCCTGCCACTCTTCTCTCCCCACCAACCTGTCTCACTCTCCCTGCCACTCTTCTCTCCCCACCAACCTGTCTCCCTCTCCCTGCCACTCTTCTTTCTCCACCAACCTGTCTCCCTCTCCCTGCCACTCTCCTTCCCCCACCAACCTGTCTCCCTCTCCCTCCCACTCTTCTCTCCCCACCAACCTGTCTCCCTCTCCCTGCCACTCTTCTTCCCCCACCAACCTGTCTCCCTCTCCCTACCACTCTTCTCTCCCCACCAACCTGTCTCCCTCTCCCTACCACTCTTCTCTCCCCACCAACCTGTCTCCCTCTCCCTGCCACTCTTCTCTCCCCACCAACCTGTCTCCCTCTCCCTGCCACTCTTCTCTCCCCACCAACCTGTCTCCCTCTCCCTGCCTCTCTTCTCTCCCCACCAAACTGTCTCCCTCTCCCTGCCACTCTTCTCTCCCCACCAACCTGTCTCCCTCTCCCTGCCACTCTTCTTCCCCCACCAACCTGTCTCCCTCTCCCTGCCACTCTTCTTCCCCCACCAACCTGTCTCCCTCTCCCTGACACTCTTCTCTCCCCACCAACCTGTCTCCCTCTCCCTGCCACTCTTCTTCCCCCACCAATCTGTCTCCCTCTCCCTGCCACTCTTCTCTCCCCACCAACCTGTCTCCCTCTCCCTGCCACTCTTCTCTCCCCACCAACCTGTCTCCCTCTCCATCTCCCTGACACTCTTCTCTCCCCACCAACCTGTCTCCCTCTCCCTACCACTCTTCTCTCCCCACCAACCTGTCTCCCTCTCCCTACCACCCTTCTCTCCCCACCAACCTGTCTCCCTCTCCCTACCACCCTTCTCTCCCCACCAACCTGTCTCCCTCTCCCTACCACTTTTCTCTCCCCACTAACCTGTCTCCCTCTCCCTGCCACTCTTCTTTCCCCACCAACCTGTCTCCCACTTCCTCTCCCTGCCACTCTTCTCTCCCCACCAACCTGTGCTTCTCTTCTTCCCGCACCAACCTGTCTCCCTCTCCCTCTCCCTGCCACTCTTCTCTCCCCACCAACCTGTCTCCCTCTCCCTGCCACTCTTCTCTCCCCACCAACCTGTCTCCCTCTCCCTGCCACTCTTCTCTCCCCACCAACCTGTCTCCCTCTCCCTGCCACTCTTCTCTCCCCACCAACCTGTCTCCCTCTCCCTGCCTCTCTTCTCTCCCCACCAAACTGTCTCCCTCTCCCTGCCACTCTTCTCTCCCCACCAACCTGTCTCCCTCTCCCTGCCACTCTTCTTCCCCCACCAACCTGTCTCCCTCTCCCTGCCACTCTTCTTCCCCCACCAACCTGTCTCCCTCTCCCTGACACTCTTCTCTCCCCACCAACCTGTCTCCCTCTCCCTGCCACTCTTCTTCCCCCACCAATCTGTCTCCCTCTCCCTGCCACTCTTCTCTCCCCACCAACCTGTCTCCCTCTCCCTGCCACTCTTCTCTCCCCACCAACCTGTCTCCCTCTCCATCTCCCTGACACTCTTCTCTCCCCACCAACCTGTCTCCCTCTCCCTACCACTCTTCTCTCCCCAGCAAACTGTCTCCCTCTCCCTACCACCCTTCTCTCCCCACCAACCTGTCTCCCTCTCCCTAACACCCTTCTCTCCCCACCAACCTGTCTCCCTCTCCCTACCACTTTTCTCTCCCCACTAACCTGTCTCCCTCTCCCTGCCACTCTTCTTCCCGCACCAACCTGTCTCCCACTTCCTCTCCCTGCCACTCTTCTCTCCCCACCAACCTGTCTCCCTCTCCCTGCCACTCTTCTCTCCCCACCAACCTGTCTCACTCTCCCTGCCACTCTTCTCTCCCCACCAACCTGTCTCCCTCTCCCTGCCACTCTTCTTTCTCCACCAACCTGTCTCCCTCCCCCTGCCACTCTCCTTCCCCCACCAACCTGTCTCCCTCTCCCTGCCACTCTTCTCTCCCCACCAACCTGTCTCTCTCTCCCTGCCACTCTTCTTCCCCCACCAACCTGTCTCCCTCTCCCTGCCACTCTTCTTTCCCCACCAACCTGTCTCCCTCTCCCTCTCCCTGCCTCTCTTCTTCCCCCACCAACCTGTCTCCCTCTCCCTCTCCCTGCCACTCTTCTCTCCCCACCAACCTGTCTCCCTCTCCCTGCCACTCTTCTCTCCCCACCAACCTGTCTCCCTCTCCCTGCCACTCTTCTCTCCCCACCAACCTGTCTCCCTCTCCCTGCCACTCTTCTCTCCCCACCAACCTGTCTCCCTCTCCCTCTCCCTGCCACCCTTCTCTCCCCACCAACCTGTCTCCCTCTCCCTCTCCCTGCCACTCTTCTCTCCCCACCAACCTGTCTCACTCTCCCTGCCACTCTTCTCTCCCCACCAACCTGTCTCCCTCTCCCTGCCACTCTTCTTTCTCCACCAACCTGTCTCCCTCTCCCTGCCACTCTCCTTCCCCCACCAACCTGTCTCCCTCTCCCTGCCACTCTTCTCTCCCCACCAACCTGTCTCCCTCTTCCTGCCACTCTTCTCTCCCCACCAACCTGTCTCCCTCTCCCTGCCTCTCTTCTCTCCCCACCAACCTGTCTCCCTCTCCCTGCCACTCTTCTCTCCCCACCAACCTGTCTCCCTCTCCCTGCCACTCTTCTTCCACCACCAACCTGTCTCCCTCTCCCTGACACTCTTCTCTCCCCACCAACCTGTCTCCCTCTCCCTGCCACTCTTCTTCCCCCACCAACCTGTCTCCCTCTCCCTACCACTCTTCTCTCCCCACCAACCTGTCTGCCTCTCCCTGCCACTCTTCTCTCCCCACCAACCTGTCTCCCTCTCCATCTCCCTGCCACTCTTCTCTCCCCACCAACCTGTCTCCCTCTCCCTGCCACTCTTCTTCCCCCACCAACCTGTCTCCCTCTCCCTGCCACTCTTCTTTCCCCACCAACCTGTCTCCCTCTCCCTCTCCCTGCCACTCTTCTCTCCCCACCAACCTGTCTCCCTCTCCCTCTCCCTGACACTCTTCTTCCCCCACCAACCTGTCTTCTTTGATCCATGTTTCCAAACTAAATCATTCCGAAGCTGTCGTCTTTTATCTGTTTGGTAACTAGACTAAAAACAGGACACTTGGTTCGGCTTTCAGCTGACATTGCAAAGAGCCGTGTTTTGGAATGATTAAATATTCTGCTGAGATTTTCTATTTGTTTCAGTCTGGTTACTGCAGAAATACCATCATTCTGTGTTGAATGTGTTTTTAACAGTTTTGGACACGGTGTGTTTATATAGTTTAGCAGGTGTTGGAGTATAAATGAGAACAGAGGTATGGATTTCAGGGGAATGTGGTCATTGAATGCATTTTGTGTGAAAATGTACTCTTCTCTTTCGCTGACTGTGTGAAGAGTTTTGACAATGTGACTTCAGGTTTGACCCATGTGACTTCAGGTTTGACCCATGTGACTTCAGGTTTGACCCATGTGACTTCAGGTTTGACCAATGTGACTTCAGGTTTGACCCATGTGACTTCAGGTTTGACCCATGTGATTTCAGGTTTGACCCATGTGACTTCAGGTTTGACCCATGTGACTTCAGGTTTGACCCATGTGACTTCAGGTTTGACCAATGTGACTTCAGGTTTGACCCATGTGACTTCAGGTTTGACCCATGTGACTTCAGGTTTGACCAATTAGCAATTGAACAAAAACTGCAATATAACAGTGTGTAAGTTTTCTGTGAATTTATGGAAATCATCTGCTTTACCTGTACAGGAATGTTTCTCAGCAACAAAAAGAGTTGTCAAATGAGATCCTATATGAGACGTTCAGCCATGTTTTCTTAAACGTCAAAGTTTGATTGGTTCACGTTTTTACGGTGAAGTTGAGGCATTAATTCCACATTTTTAAGGTTAGGCATTTACTCTGAATGGTTGAGGTTAAGCATTAACTCTGAATGGTTAATGTTTGCTTATAGACCTAAAAACATAAATCTAAAAAAAATCTAAAAATCTACTTTCTGTCGCTGGATTCAACCCAACTTTGGGCGTCTTCTGCCATCCTCGTGGCAACAACGGGACCGCCGAGCAGCTGTAGCGGGTAAAAATGGTCTGTCCTCGGTTGCAACGCTCACTATTGAGTTCCAAACTGCCTCTGGAAGCAACGTCAGCACAATAACTGTTCATCGGGAGCTTCATGAAATGGTTTTCCGTGGCAGAGCAGCCGCACACAAGCCTAAGATCACCGTGCGCAATGCCATGCGTCAGCTGCAGTGGTGTAAAGCTCGCCACTATTGAACTCAGGAGCAGTGGAAACGCGTTCTCTGGAGTTATGAATCACTCTTCATTATCTGGCAGTCCGACGGCCGACTCTGGGTTTGGGGGATGCCAGGAGAACGCTACCTGCCCCAATGCATAGTGCTAACTGTAAAGTTTGGTAGAGGAGGAATAATGGTCTAGGGCTGTTTTTCATGGTTCAGGCCTCTTAGTTTCAGTGAAGGGAAATCCTAACACTACAGCATACAATGACATTGTAGATGTCCTGACCTCAATCCCATCGAACCCCTTTGGCATTGCAACACCGACTGTGAGCCGGGCCTAATCGCTCAACATCAGTGCCCGACCTCACTAATGCTCTTGTGGCTGAATGGAAGCAAGTTCCTGTAGCAATGTTCCAACATCTAGTGGAAAGTCTTCCCAGAAGAGAGGATGCTGTTATAGCAGCAATGTTCCTACATCTAGTGGAAATCCTTCCCAGAAGAGAGGATGCTGTTATAGCAGCAATGGTCCAACATCTAGTGGAAAGCCTTCCCAGAAGAGTGGAGGCTGTTGTAGCAGCAATGTTCCAAGATCTAGTAGAAAGCCTTCCCAGAAGAGTGGAAGCTGTTATAGCAGCAATTTCCAACATCTAGTGGAAAGTCTTCCCAGAAGAGTGGAGGCTGTTATAGCAGCAATGTTCCAACATCTAGTGGAAAGCCTTCCCAGAAGAGTGGAGGCTGTTATAGCAGCAATGTCCCATCATCTAGTGGAAAGCCTTCCCAGAAGAGTGGAGGCTGTTATAGCAGCAATGTCCCATCATCTAGTGGAAAGCCTTCCCAGAAGAGTGGAGGCTGTTATAGCAGCAATGTCCCATCATCTAGTGGAAAGCCTTCCCAGAAGAGTGGAGGCTGTTATAGCAGCAATGTCCCATCATCTAGTGGAAAGCCTTCCCAGAAGAGTGGAGGCTGTTATAGCAGCAATGTCCCATCATCTAGTGGAAAGCCTTCCCAGAAGAGTGGAGGCTGTTATAGCAGCAATGTCCCATCATCTAGTGGAAAGCCTTCCCAGAAGAGTGGAGGCTGTTATAGCAGCAATGTCCCATCATCTAGTGGAAAGCCTTCCCAGAAGAGTGGAGGCTGTTATAGCAGCAAAGGAGGGGACCAACTCCATTTTAATGCCCATGATTTTGGAATGAGATGTTCGCCGAGCAGCTGTCCATATACTTTTGATTATTTAGTTTAACTTTAACCCTTTTCAAGTGAATTTCTCATGCCCTTGTGTTCTGATTTCAGTTGCTATGTGTTTGTGTGTTTGTGTTTGTATTCTTTGTGTTTTGTTTGTGTTTACATGTTGATGTGTGTATTTGTTTGTGTTTGTATCATTGTGTTTTGTTTGTGTTTACATGTTGATGTGTGTATTTGTTTGTGTTTGTATCATTGTGTTTTGTTTGTGTTTACATGTTGATGTGTGTATTTGTTTGTGTTTGTATCATTGTGTTTTGTTTGTGTTTACATGTTGATGTGTGTATTTGTTTGTGTTTGTATCATTGTGTTTTGTTTGTGTTTACATGTTGATGTGTGTATTTGTTTGTGTTTGTATCCATGTTTGTGTGTTTATGTTTTCACCTTGAGTTGATTTTCTTTTTTGTTTCGTCTGTGTCCATTTATGTGTGTGTGTGTGTGTGTGTGTGTGTGTGTGTGTGTGTGTGTGTGTGTGTGTGTGTGTGTGTGTGTGTGTGTGTGTGTCTGCGTACCTGTGTGCCTGTCTATATGTGTGCGTGTGTGTCGCCAGACTTCCCCACCACCTTCCCTCCATACACCACCCCTGCCCCCCGCCCCACCAGACACCACCGTCCCCCTAGACCCCACATCGCCTCCTCAGACCCTACAAACATCAACAACAGAGGTATAGTACCACCTTACCCACACCTCCACCTCTTCTCCTCCTCTCCTCCTTCTCTCCTCTCCTCCACCTCCTCTCCTCCTTATCTCCTCTCCTCCTTCTCTCCTCTCCTCCACCTCCTCTCCTTCTCTCCTCTACCTCCTCTCCTTTCCTCTCCTCCTCCTTCTCCTCCACCATCTTTCCTCTCCTCCACCTCCTCTACTCCTTCTCTCCTCTCCACCACCTCCTCTCCTCCTCCTCCTCCTCCTCCTCATCTTCTCTCCGTATAGTCTACTATCCTTTCATCTTTCCACCACTCCTCTCCTCTGACCCTGTACCTCCTCTCCTCCTTCTCTCCTCTCCTCCACCTCCTCTCCTCCTTCTCTCCTCTCCTCCACCTCCTCTCCTCCTTCTCTCCTCTCTTCCACCTCCTCTCTACCTCCTCTCCTTTCCTCTCCTCCTCCTTCTCCTCCACCATCTTTCCTCTCCTCCACCTCCTCTACTCCTTCTCTCATCTCCACCACCTCCTCTCCTCCTCCTCCTCCTCCTCCTCATCTTCTCTCCGTATAGTCTACTATCCTTTCATCTTTCCACCACTCCTCTCCTCTGACCATGCACCTCCTCCCTCATTCCTTCTCTCCTCTTCTCTACCTCCTCTCCTTTCCTCTCCTCCTCCTTCTCCTCCACAATCTTTCCTCTCCTCCTCCTCCTCCTCATCTTCTCTCCGTATAGTCTACTATCCTTTCCTCTCCTCTGACCCTGCACCTCCTCTACTCCTTCTCTCCTCTCCACCACTCCTCTCCTCTGACCTCCTCCACTCAACTAGAGAAAATCCTCCTCGCTTTCTTCTCCCGCTCCCTTCACTGTTCTGGTGTTTCATCAGTGGATCTGTTGCTTGGACTCTTTACTGTCTCTCTGGCCTCTTCTGGCCTCTCCTGGCCTCTTCTGGCCTCCTCTGGCCTCTTCTGGGCTCCTCTGGCCTCTTCTGGGCTCCTCTGGCCTCTTCCGGCCTCCTCTGGCCTCTTCTGGGCTCCTCTGGCCTCTTCTGGCCTCCTCCGGCCTCTTCTGGCCTCCTCTGGCCTCCTCTGGCCTCTTCTGGGCTCCTCTGGCCTCTTCTGGCCTCTTCTGGCCTCTTCTTCTTTTTTTTATATAGTTTACTACTGGCATGTTGTTCTAACACAAGTGTTTCATATGAAAGTTGATAACTCTAGATTGGTAGGTATCAGCCTCTGCCTCCTGGGTTGTTTCACTGTTTTAATTAACGTTCTCTGCATCACAGCAGAGAGACACACACAGTCACCACTAACTACAGAAAGTTGTGTTTTACAGAAACATCAAACAGACAGCTAATGCACAGGATGGACAAAATCTGATTTACTCCTCTCTAGTCCCCTCTGAATTACTCCTCTCTAGTCTCTCCTGAATTACTCCTCTCTAGTCTCTCCTGATTTACTCCTCTCTAGTCCCCTCTGATTTACTCCTCTCTAGTCCCCTCTGATTTACTCCTCTCTAGTCCCCTCTGAATTACTCCTCTCTAGTCTCTCCTGAATTACTCCTCTCTAGTCTCTCCTGATTTACTCCTCTCTAGTCCCCTCTGAATTACTCCTCTCTAGTCTCTCCTGAATTACTCCTCTCTAGTCCCCTCTGAATTACTCCTCTTTAGTCTCTCCTGAATTACTCCTCTCTAGTCTCTCCTGAATTACTCCTCTCTAGTCTCTCCTGAATTACTCCTCTCTAGTCTCTCCTGAATTACTCCTCTTTAGTCTCTCCTGAATTACTCCTCTCTAGTCCCCTCTGAATTACTCCTCTCTAGTCTCTCCTGAATTACTCCTCGCTAGTCTCTCCTGAATTACTCCTCTCTAGTCTCTCCTGAATTACTCCTCTTTAGTCTCTCCTGAATTACTCCTCTCTAGTCCCCTCTGAATTACTCCTCTCTAGTCTCTCCTGAATTACTCCTCTTTAGTCTCTCCTGAATTACTCCTCTCTAGTGCCCTCTGAATTACTCCTCTCTAGTCTCTCCTGAATTACTCCTCTCTAGTCTCTCCTGAATTACTCCTCTCTAGTCTCTCCTGAATTACTCCTCTCTAGTCTCTCCTGAATTACTCCTCTCTAGTCTCTCCTGAATTACTCCTCTCTAGTCTCTCCTGAATTACTCCTCTTTAGTCTCTCCTGAATTACTCCTCTCTAGTCCCCTCTGAATTACTCATCTCTAGTCTCTCCTGAATTACTCCTCTCTAGTCTCTCCTGAATTACTCCTCTCTAGTCCCCTCTGAATTACTCCTCTCTAGTCTCTCCTGAATTACTCCTCCTTAGTCTCTCCTGAATTACTCCTCTCTAGTCCCCTCTGAATTACTCCTCTCTAGTCTCTCCTGATTTACTCCTCTCTAGTCTCTCCTGATTTACTCCTCTCTAGTCCCCTCTGAATTACTCCTCTCTAGTCTCTCCTGAATTACTCCTCTCTAGTCTCTCCTGAATTACTCCTCTCTAGTCTCTCCTGACTTACTCCTCTTTAGTCTCTCCTGAATTACTCCTCTCTAGTCCCCTCTGAATTACTCCTCTCTAGTCTCTCCTGAATTACTCCTCTCTAGTCTCTCCTGAATTACTCCTCTCTAGTCTCTCCTGAATTACTCCTCTCTAGTCTCTCCTGAATTACTCCTCTCTAGTCTCTCCTGAATTACTCCTCTCTAGTCTCTCCTGAATTACTCCTCTCTAGTCTCTCCTGAATTACTCCTCTTTAGTCTCTCCTGAATTACTCCTCTCTAGTCCCCTCTGAATTACTCCTCTCTAGTCCCCTCTGAATTACTCCTCTCTAGTCCCCTCTGAATTACTCCTCTCTAGTCTCTCCTGAATTACTCCTCTTTAGTCTCTCCTGAATTACTCCTCTCTAGTCTCTCCTGATTTACTCCTCTTTAGTCTCTCCTGAATTACTCCTCTTTAGTCTCTCCTGAATTACTCCTCTTTAGTCTCTCCTGAATTACTCCTCTCTAGTCTCTCCTGAATTACTCCTCTCTAGTCCCCTCTGAATTACTCCTCTTTAGTCTCTCCTGAATTACTCCTCTTTAGTCTCTCCTGAATTACTCCTCTCTAGTCCCCTCTGAATTACTCCTCTCTAGTCTCTCCTGAATTACTCCTCTCTAGTCTCTCCTGAATTACTCCTCTCTAGTCCCCTCTGAATTACTCCTCTCTAGTCCCCTCTGAATTACTCCTCTTTAGTCTCTCCTGAATTACTCCTCTCTAGTCTCTCCTGATTTACTCCTCTCTAGTCCCCTCTGAATTACTCCTCTCTAGTCTCTCCTGGATTACTCCTCTCTAGTCTCTCCTGAATTACTCCTCTCTAGTCTCTCCTGAATTACTCCTCTTTAGTCTCTCCTGAATTACTCCTCTCTAGTCCCCTCTGAATTACTCCTCTCTAGTCTCTCCTGAATTACTCCTCTCTAGTCTCTCCTGAATTACTCCTCTCTAGTCTCTCCTGAATTACTCCTCTCTAGTCTCTCCTGAATTACTCCTCTCTAGTCTCTCCTGAATTACTCCTCTCTAGTCTCTCCTGAATTACTCCTCTTTAGTCTCTCCTGAATTACTCCTCTCTAGTCCCCTCTGAATTACTCCTCTCTAGTCCCCTCTGAATTACTCCTCTCTAGTCCCCTCTGAATTACTCCTCTCTAGTCTCTCCTGAATTACTCCTCTCTAGTCTCTCCTGAATTACTCCTCTTTAGTCTCTCCTGAATTACTCCTCTCTAGTCTCTCCTGAATTACTCCTCTTTAGTCCCCTCTGAATTACTCCTCTCTAGTCTCTCCTGAATTACTCCTCTCTAGTCTCTCCTGAATTACTCCTCTCTAGTCCCCTCTGAATTACTCCTCTTTAGTCTCTCCTGAATTACTCCTCTCTAGTCTCTCCTGAATTACTCCTCTCTAGTCTCTCCTGAATTACTCCTCTTTAGTCCCCTCTGAATTACTCCTCTCTAGTCTCTCCTGAATTACTCCTCTCTAGTCTCTCCTGAATTACTCCTCTCTAGTCCCCTCTGAATTACTCCTCTTTAGTCTCTCCTGAATTACTCCTCTCTAGTCTCTCCTGAATTACTCCTCTCTAGTCTCTCCTGAATTACTCCTCTCTAGTCTCTCCTGAATTACTCCTCTCTAGTCTCTCCTGAATTACTCCTCTCTAGTCCCCTCTGAATTACTCCTCTCTAGTCTCTCCTGAATTACTTCTCTCTAGTCCCCTCTGAATTACTCCTCTCTAGTCTCTCCTGAATTACTCCTCTCTAGTCCCCTCTGAATTACTCCTCTCTAGTCTCTCCTGAATTACTCCTCTCTAGTCTCTCCTGAATTACTCCTCTCTAGTCTCTCCTGAATTACTCCTCTCTAGTCCCCTCTGAATTACTCCTCTCTAGTCTCTCCTGAATTACTCCTCTCTAGTCTCTCCTGAATTACTCCTCTCTAGTCTCTCCTGAATTACTCCTCTCTAGTCTCTCCTGAATTACTCCTCTCTATTCTCTCCTGAATTACTCCTCTTTAGTCTCTCCTGAATTACTCCTCTCTAGTCCCCTCTGAATTACTCCTCTCTAGTCCCCTCTGAATTACTCCTCTCTAGTCCCCTCTGAATTACTCCTTTCTAGTCTCTCCTGAATTACTCCTCTCTAGTCTCTCCTGAATTACTCCTCTCTAGTCTCTCCTGAATTACTCCTCTCTAGTCTCTCCTGAATTACTCCTCTTTAGTCTCTCCTGAATTACTCCTCTTTAGTCCCCTCTGAATTACTCCTCTCTAGTCCCCTCTGAATTACTCCTCTCTAGTCTCTCCTGAATTACTCCTCTCTAGTCTCTCCTGAATTACTCCTCTCTAGTCTCTCCTGAATTACTCCTCTCTAGTCTCTCCTGAATTACTCCTCTTTAGTCTCTCCTGAATTACTCCTCTCTAGTCCCCTCTGAATTACTCCTCTCTAGTCTCTCCTGAATTACTCCTCTTTAGTATCTCCTGAATTACTCCTCTCTAGTCCCCTCTGAATTACTCCTCTCTAGTCTCTCCTGAATTACTCCTCTCTAGTCTCTCCTGAATTACTCCTCTCTAGTCTCTCCTGAATTACTCCTCTCTAGTCTCTCCTGAATTACTCCTCTCTAGTCTCTCCTGAATTACTCCTCTCTAGTCTCTCCTGAATTACTCCTCTCTAGTCTCTCCTGAATTACTCCTCTCTAGTCTCTCCTGAATTACTCCTCTTTAGTCTCTCCTGAATTACTCCTCTTTAGTATCTCCTGAATTACTCCTCTCTAGTCTCTCCTGAATTACTCCTCTTTAGTCTCTCCTGAATTACTCCTCTCTAGTCTCTCCTGAATTACTCCTCTTTAGTCTCTCCTGAATTACTCCTCTCTAGTCTCTCCTGAATTACTCCTCTCTAGTCTCTCCTGAATTACTCCTCTCTAGTCCCCTCTGAATTACTCCTCTTTAGTCTCTCCTGAATTACTCCTCTCTAGTCTCTCCTGAATTACTCCTCTCTAGTCTCTCCTGAATTACTCCTCTTTAGTCCCCTCTGAATTACTCCTCTATAGTCCCCTCTGAATTACTCCTCTCTAGTCTCTCCTGAATTACTCCTCTCTAGTCCCCTCTGAATTACTCCTCTCTAGTCCCCTCTGAATTACTCCTCTCTAGTCTCTCCTGAATTACTCCTCTTTAGTCCCCTCTGAATTACTCCTCTCTAGTCCCCTCTGAATTACTCCTCTCTAGTCTCTCCTGAATTACTCCTCTCTAGTCCCCTCTGAATTACTCCTCTCTAGTCTCTCCTGATTTACTCCTCTCTAGTCTCTCCTGAATTACTCCTCTTTAGTCTCTCCTGAATTACTCCTCTTTAGTCTCTCCTGAATTACTCCTCTTTAGTATCTCCTGAATTACTCCTCTCTAGTCCCCTCTGAATTACTCCTCTCTAGTCTCTCCTGAATTACTCCTCTTTAGTCTCTCCTGAATTACTCCTCTCTAGTCTCTCCTGAATTACTCCTCTCTAGTCCCCTCTGAATTACTCCTCTCTAGTCTCTCCTGAATTACTCCTCTTTAGTCTCTCCTGAATTACTCCTCTCTAGTCTCTCCTGAATTACTCCTCTCTAGTCTCTCCTGATTTACTCCTCTCTAGTCTCTCCTGAATTACTCCTCTCTAGTCTCTCCTGAATTACTCCTCTCTAGTCCCCTCTGAATTACTCCTCTTTAGTCTCTCCTGATTTACTCCTCTTTAGTCTCTCCTGATTTACTCCTCTCTAGTCTCTCCTGAATTACTCCTCTCTAGTCTCTCCTGAATTACTCCTCTCTAGTCTCTCCTGAATTACTCCTCTCTAGTCCCCTCTGAATTACTCCTCTCTAGTCCCCTCTGAATTACTCCTCTTTAGTCTCTCCTGAATTACTCCTCTTTAGTCACTCCTGAATTACTCCTCTCTAGTCTCTCCTGAATTACTCCTCTCTAGTCTCTCCTGATTTACTCCTCTTTAGTCTCTCCTGAATTACTCCTCTCTAGTCTCTCCTGAATTACTCCTCTCTAGTCCCCTCTGAATTACTCCTCTTTAGTCTCTCCTGAATTACTCCTCTCTAGTCTCTCCTGAATTTCTCCTCTCTAGTCTCTCCTGAATTACTCCTCTCTAGTCTCTCCTGAATTACTCCTCTCTAGTCTCTCCTGAATTACTCCTCTCTAGTCCCCTCTGAATTACTCCTCTCTAGTCCCCTCTGAATTACTCCTCTTTAGTCTCTCCTGAATTACTCCTCTTTAGTCTCTCCTGAATTACTCCTCTCTAGTCTCTCCTGAATTACTCCTCTCTAGTCTCTCCTGATTTACTCCTCTTTAGTCTCTCCTGAATTACTCCTCTCTAGTCTCTCCTGAATTACTCCTCTCTAGTCTCTCCTGAATTACTCCTCTTTAGTCTCTCCTGAATTACTCCTCTTTAGTCTCTACAGAATTACTCCTCTCTAGTCTCTCCTGAATTACTCCTCTTTAGTCTCTCCTGAATTACTCCTCTCTAGTCTCTCCTGAATTACTCCTCTTTAGTCTCTCCTGAATTACTCCTCTCTAGTCTCTCCTGAATTACTCCTCTCTAGTCCCCTCTGAATTACTCCTCTCTAGTCTCTCCTGAATTACTCCTCTCTAGTCCACTCTGAATTACTCCTCTTTAGTCCCCTCTGAATTACTCCTCTCTAGTCTCTCCTGAATTACTCCTCTCTAGTCTCTCCTGAATTACTCCTCTTTAGTCTCTCCTGAATTACTCCTCTCTAGTCTCTCCTGAATTACTCCTCTCTAGTCTCTCCTGAATTACTCCTCTCTAGTCCCCTCTGAATTACTCCTCTCTAGTCTCTCCTGAATTACTCCTCTCTAGTCCCCTCTGAATTACTCCTCTCTAGTCTCTCCTGAATTACTCCTCTCTAGTCTCTCCTGAATTACTCCTCTCTAGTCTCTCCTGAATTACTCCTCTCTAGTCCCCTCTGAATTACTCCTCTCTAGTCCCCTCTGAATTACTCCTCTCTAGTCTCTCCTGAATTACTCCTCTCTAGTCCCATCTGAATTACTCCTCTCTAGTCTCTCCTGATTTACTCCTCTCTAGTCTCTCCTGAATTACTCCTCTTTAGTCTCTCCTGAATTACTCCTCTTTAGTCTCTCCTGAATTACTCCTCTTTAGTATCTCCTGAATTACTCCTCTCTAGTCCCCTCTGAATTACTCCTCTCTAGTCTCTCCTGAATTACTCCTCTTTAGTCTCTCCTGAATTACTCCTCTCTAGTCTCTCCTGAATTACTCCTCTCTAGTCCCCTCTGAATTACTCCTCTCTAGTCTCTCCTGAATTACTCCTCTTTAGTCTCTCCTGAATTACTCCTCTCTAGTCTCTCCTGAATTACTCCTCTCTAGTCTCTCCTGATTTACTCCTCTCTAGTCTCTCCTGAATTACTCCTCTCTAGTCTCTCCTGAATTACTCCTCTCTAGTCCCCTCTGAATTACTCCTCTTTAGTCTCTCCTGATTTACTCCTCTTTAGTCTCTCCTGATTTACTCCTCTCTAGTCTCTCCTGAATTACTCCTCTCTAGTCTCTCCTGAATTACTCCTCTCTAGTCTCTCCTGAATTACTCCTCTCTAGTCCCCTCTGAATTACTCCTCTCTAGTCCCCTCTGAATTACTCCTCTTTAGTCTCTCCTGAATTACTCCTCTTTAGTCTCTCCTGAATTACTCCTCTCTAGTCTCTCCTGAATTACTCCTCTCTAGTCTCTCCTGATTTACTCCTCTTTAGTCTCTCCTGAATTACTCCTCTCTAGTCTCTCCTGAATTACTCCTCTCTAGTCCCCTCTGAATTACTCCTCTTTAGTCTCTCCTGAATTACTCCTCTCTAGTCTCTCCTGAATTTCTCCTCTCTAGTCTCTCCTGAATTACTCCTCTCTAGTCTCTCCTGAATTACTCCTCTCTAGTCTCTCCTGAATTACTCCTCTCTAGTCCCCTCTGAATTACTCCTCTCTAGTCCCCTCTGAATTACTCCTCTTTAGTCTCTCCTGAATTACTCCTCTTTAGTCTCTCCTGAATTACTCCTCTCTAGTCTCTCCTGAATTACTCCTCTCTAGTCTCTCCTGATTTACTCCTCTTTAGTCTCTCCTGAATTACTCCTCTCTAGTCTCTCCTGAATTACTCCTCTCTAGTCTCTCCTGAATTACTCCTCTTTAGTCTCTCCTGAATTACTCCTCTCTAGTCTCTCCTGAATTACTCCTCTTTAGTCTCTCCTGAATTACTCCTCTCTAGTCTCTCCTGAATTACTCCTCTCTAGTCCCCTCTGAATTACTCCTCTCTAGTCTCTCCTGAATTACTCCTCTCTAGTCCACTCTGAATTACTCCTCTTTAGTCCCCTCTGAATTACTCCTCTCTAGTCTCTCCTGAATTACTCCTCTCTAGTCTCTCCTGAATTACTCCTCTTTAGTCTCTCCTGAATTACTCCTCTCTAGTCTCTCCTGAATTACTCCTCTCTAGTCTCTCCTGAATTACTCCTCTCTAGTCCCCTCTGAATTACTCCTCTCTAGTCTCTCCTGAATTACTCCTCTCTAGTCCCCTCTGAATTACTCCTCTCTAGTCTCTCCTGAATTACTCCTCTCTAGTCTCTCCTGAATTACTCCTCTCTAGTCTCTCCTGAATTACTCCTCTCTAGTCCCCTCTGAATTACTCCTCTCTAGTCCCCTCTGAATTACTCCTCTCTAGTCCCCTCTGAATTACTCCTCTTTAGTCCCCTCTGAATTACTCCTCTCTAGTCTCTCCTGAATTACTCCTCTCTAGTCCCCTCTGAATTACTCCTCTCTAGTCCCCTCTGAATTACTCTTCTCTAGTCTCTCCTGAATTACTCCTCTTTAGTCTCTCCTGAATTACTCCTCTTTAGTCTCTCCTGAATTACTCCTCTTTAGTCTCTCCTGAATTACTCCTCTTTAGTCTCTCCTGAATTACTCCTCTCTAGTCTCTCCTGAATTACTCCTCTTTAGTCTCTCCTGAATTACTCCTCTCTAGTCTCTCCTGAATTACTCCTCTCTAGTCTCTCCTGATTTACTCCTCTCTAGTCCCCTCTGAATTACTCCTCTCTAGTCTCTCCTGAATTACTCCTCTCTAGTCTCTCCTGATTTACTCCTCTTTAGTCTCTCCTGAATTACTCCTCTCTAGTCTCTCCTGAATTACTCCTCTCTAGTCTCTCCTGAATTACTCCTCTCTAGCCCCCTCTGAATTACTCCTCTCTAGTCCCCTCTGAATTACTCCTCTCTAGTCTGTCCTGAATTACTCCTCTTTAGTCTCTCCTGAATTACTCCTCTCTAGTCCCCTCTGAATTACTCCTCTTTAGTCTCTCCTGAATTACTCCTCTCTAGTCTCTCCTGAATTACTCCTCTCTAGTCTCTCCTGAATTACTCCTCTCTAGTCCCCTCTGAATTACTCCTCTATAGTCCCCTCTGAATTACTCCTCTCTAGTCTCTCCTGATTTACTCCTCTTTAGTCTCTCCTGAATTACTCCTCTCTAGTCTCTCCTGAATTACTCCTCTCTAGTCTCTCCTGAATTACTCCTCTCTAGTCCCCTCTGAATTACTCCTCTCTAGTCCCCTCTGAATTACTCCTCTCTAGTCTCTCCTGAATTACTCCTCTCTAGTCTCTCCTGAATTACTCCTCTCTAGTCCCCTCTGAATTACTCCTCTTTAGTCTCTCCTGAATTACTCCTCTCTAGTCTCTCCTGAATTACTCCTCTTTAGTCTCTCCTGAATTACTCCTCTCTAGCCTCTCCTGAATTACTCCTCTCTAGTCTCTCCTGAATTACTCCTCTTTAGTCTCTCCTGAATTACTCCTCTTTAGTCTCTCCTGAATTACTCCTCTCTAGTCCCCTCTGAATTACTCCTCTCTAGTCCCCTCTGAATTACTCCTCTCTAGTCCCCTCTGAATTACTCCTCTTTAGTCTCTCCTGAATTACTCCTCTCTAGTCTCTCCTGAATTACTCCTCTCTAGTCCCCTCTGAATTACTCCTCTCTAGTCTCTCCTGAATTACTCCTCTCTAGTCCCCTCTGAATTACTCTTCTTTAGTCCCCTCTGAATTACTCCTCTCTAGTCTCTCCTGATTTACTCCTCTCTAGTCTCTCCTGAATTACTCCTCTCTAGTCTCTCCTGAATTACTCCTCTTTAGTCTCTCCTGAATTACTCCTCTCTAGTCCCCTCTGAATTACTCCTCTCTAGTCCCCTCTGAATTACTCCTCTCTAGTCCCCTCTGAATTACTCCTCTCTAGTCCCCTCTGATTTACTCCTCTTTAGTCTCTCCTGAATTACTCCTCTTTAGTCTCTCCTGAATTACTCCTCTCTAGTCCCCTCTGAATTACTCCTCTCTAGTCTCTCCTGAATTACTCCTCTCTAGTCTCTCCTGAATTACTCCTCTTTAGTCTCTCCTGATTTACTCCTCTTTAGTCTCTCCTGAATTACTCCTCTCTAGTCCCCTCTGAATTACTCCTCTCTAGTCTCTCCTGAATTACTCCTCTCTAGTCTCTCCTGATTTACTCCTCTCTAGTCCCCTCTGAATTACTCCTCTCTAGTCTCTCCTGAATTACTCCTCTCTAGTCTCTCCTGATTTACTCCTCTCTAGTCTCTCCTGAATTACTCCTCTCTAGTCTCTCCTGATTTACTCCTCTTTAGTCTCTCCTGAATTACTCCTCTTTAGTCCCCTCTGAATTACTCCTCTCTAGTCCCCTCTGAATTACTCCTCTCTAGTCTCTCCTGATTTACTCCTCTTTAGTCTCTCCTGAATTACTCCTCTCTAGTCCCCTCTGAATTACTCCTCTCTAGTCTCTCCTGAATTACTCCTCTTTAGTCTCTCCTGAATTACTCCTCTCTAGTCTCTCCTGAATTACTCCTCTCTAGTCTCTCCTGAATTACTCCTCTCTAGTCCCCTCTGAATTACTCCTCTCTAGTCCCCTCTGAATTACTCCTCTTTAGTCTCTCCTGAATTACTCCTCTCTAGTCCCCTCTGAATTACTCCTCTCTAGTCTCTCCTGATTTACTCCTCTTTAGTCTCTCCTGAATTACTCCTCTCTAGTCTCTCCTGAATTACTCCTCTCTAGTCCCCTCTGAATTACTCCTCTCTAGTCCCCTCTGAATTACTCCTCTCTAGTCCCCTCTGAATTACTCCTCTCTAGTCTCTCCTGAATTACTCCTCTCTAGTCCCCTTTGAATTACTCCTCTCTAGTCCCCTCTGAATTACTCCTCTCTAGTCTCTCCTGAATTACTCCTCTTTAGCCCCCTCTGAATTACTCCTCTTTAGTCTCTCCTGAATTACTCCTCTCTAGTCTCTCCTGAATTACTCCTCTTTAGTCTCTCCTGAATTACTCCTCTTTAGTCTCTCCTGAATTACTCCTCTCTAGTCTCTCCTGAATTACTCCTCTCTAGTCTCTCCTGAATTACTCCTCTTTAGTCTCTCCTGAATTACTCCTCTCTAGTCCCCTCTGAATTACTCCTCTCTAGTCTCTCCTGAATTACTCCTCTTTAGTCTCTCCTGAATTACTCCTCTTTAGTCTCTCCTGAATTACTCCTCTCTAGTCTCTCCTGAATTACTCCTCTTTAGTCTCTCCTGAATTACTCCTCTTTAGTCTCTCCTGATTTACTCCTCTTTAGTCTCTCCTGAATTACTCCTCTCTAGTCTCTCCTGAATTACTCCTCTCTAGTCTCTCCTGAATTACTCCTCTTTAGTCTCTCCTGAATTACTCCTCTTTAGTCTCTCCTGAATTACTCCTCTCTAGTCCCCTCTGAATTACTCCTCTTTAGTCTCTCCTGAATTACTCCTCTTTAGTCCCCTCTGAATTACTCCTCTCTAGTCCCCTCTGAATTACTCCTCTCTAGTCTCTCCTGATTTACTCCTCTCTAGTCTCTCCTGAATTACTCCTCTCTAGTCCCCTCTGAATTACTCCTCTCTAGTCTCTCCTGAATTACTCCTCTCTAGTCCCCTCTGAATTACTCCTCTCTAGTCCCCTCTGAATTACTCCTCTCTAGTCTCTCCTGAATTACTCCTCTCTAGTCCCCTCTGAATTACTCCTCTCTAGTCCCCTCTGAATTACTCCTCTCTAGTCTCTCCTGAATTACTCCTCTCTAGTCCCCTCTGAATTACTCCTCTCTAGTCTCTCCTGAATTACTCCTCTCTAGTCTCTCCTGAATTACTCCTCTTTAGTCTCTCCTGAATTACTCCTCTCTAGTCCCCTCTGAATTACTCCTCTCTAGTCCCCTCTGAATTACTCCTCTCTAGTCTCTCCTGATTTACTCCTCTTTAGTCTCTCCTGAATTACTCCTCTCTAGTCCCCTCTGAATTACTCCTCTCTAGTCTCTCCTGAATTACTCCTCTCTAGTCTCTCCTGAATTACTCCTCTCTAGTCCCCTCTGAATTACTCCTCTCTAGTCCCCTCTGAATTACTCCTCTTTAGTCCCCTCTGAATTACTCCTCTCTAGTCCCCTCTGAATTACTCCTCTCTAGTCCCCTCTGAATTACTCCTCTCTAGTCCCCTCTGAATTACTCCTCTCTAGTCTCTCCTGATTTACTCCTCTTTAGTCTCTCCTGAATTACTCCTCTCTAGTCCCCTCTGAATTACTCCTCTCTAGTCCCTCCTGAATTACTCCTCTTTAGTCTCTCCTGAATTACTCCTCTTTAGTCTCTCCTGAATTACTCCTCTCTAGTCTCTCCTGAATTACTCCTCTCTAGTCCCCTCTGAATTACTCCTCTCTAGTCTCTCCTGAATTACTCCTCTTTAGTCTCTCCTGAATTACTCCTCTCTAGTCCCCTCTGAATTACTCCTCTCTAGTCCCCTCTGAATTACTCCTCTCTAGTCTCTCCTGAATTACTCCTCTCTAGTCTCTCCTGAATTACTCCTCTCTAGTCTCTCCTGAATTACTCCTCTCTAGTCTCTCCTGAATTACTCCTCTCTAGTCCCCTCTGAATTACTCCTCTCTAGTCCCCTCTGAATTACTCCTCTCTAGTCCCCTCTGAATTACTCCTCTCTAGTCCCCTCTGAATTACTCCTCTCTAGTCCCCTCTGAATTACTCCTCTCTAGTCCCCTCTGAATTACTCCTCTCTAGTCTCTCCTGAATTACTCCTCTCTAGTCCCCTCTGAATTACTCCTCTCTAGTCCCCTCTGAATTACTCCTCTCTAGTCCCCTCTGAATTACTCCTCTCTAGTCCCCTCTGAATTACTCCTCTCTAGTCTCTCCTGAATTACTCCTCTCTAGTCCCCTCTGATTTACTCCTCTCTAGTCCCCTCTGAATTACTCCTCTCTAGTCTCTCCTGAATTACTCCTCTCTAGTCTCTCCTGAATTACTCCTCTCTAGTCTCTCCTGAATTATTCCTCTCTAGTCTCTCCTGAATTACTCCTCTCTAGTCTCTCCTGAATTACTCCTCTCTAGTCTCTCCTGAATTACTCCTCTCTAGTCTCTCCTGAATTACTCCTCTCTAGTCTCTCCTGAATTACTCCTCTCTAGTCCCCTCTGAATTACTCCTCTCTAGTCCCCTCTGAATTACTCCTCTCTAGTCTCTCCTGAATTACTCCTCTCTAGTCCCCTCTGAATTACTCCTCTCTAGTCCCCTCTGAATTACTCCTCTCTAGTCCCCTCTGAATTACTCCTCTCTAGTCTCTCCTGAATTACTCCTCTCATTATTATGTACTGAGGTGTCCGGACAGATGAGGTGCTCTCTCTCTCTCTCTCCCTGAGGCATTATTATGTACTGGGGTATCCTGGCAGTTAAGGTGCCCCCTCTCTCTCTTTGAGGCATTATTATGTACTGAGGTGTCCTGACAGTTAAGGTGCCCTCTCTCTCTCTCTCTCTCTCTCTCTCTCTCTCTCTCTCTCTCTCTCTCTCTCTCTCTCTCTCTCTCTCTCCCTGAGGCATTATTATGTACTGGGGTGTCCTGACAGTTAAGGTGCCCCCTCTCTCTCTTTGAGGCATTATTATGTACTGAGGTGTCCTGACAGTTAAGGTGCCCTCTCTCTCTCTCTCTCTCTCTCTCTCTCTCTCTCTCTCCCTGAGGCATTATTATGTACTGAGGTGTCCTGACAGTTAAGGTGCCCCCTCTCTCTCTTTGAGGCATTATTATGTACTGAGTTGTCCTGACAGTTAAGGTGCCCTCTCTCTCTCTCTCTCTCTCTCTCTCTCTCTCTCTCTCTCTCTCTCTCCCTGAGGCATTATTATGTACTGGGGTGTCCTGACAGTTAAGGTGCCCTCTCTCTCTCTCTCTCTCTCTCTCTCCCTGAGGCATTATTGTGTACTGAGGTGTCCTGACATTACTGTGGACTGTGATTACCAATGTTATCTGATGATGGATGACTTAATGGAATGTCCACCAACTGACTCTTTCCACATAAAAAATATGACGTTGTCTGGTTACGCGCTGTAGGCATCCATTACACATGTGACTGGCTACTATTGCACCTTGAGAGTCTTGTAGCCAATGAGATAAGCTTTCCAGGGATATGCAGTTGACCTGGGTGGGACAAAGCAAGGCCTATAATATTTTATGCATAATGCAAACTCTTGCTACCTGGCTCAGAGACGAGACGCACCGAGCTATATTACATCTCTTTAGCATACAAAATTGCTTCTCAGGTTGGTCAAAAAGGTCAAACTAAAAATATTGAACAGGAAGCTAAAAAGAAGGCAGCTATGAATAAGTGTACCGACAAGCTTTGAATAAAATACTGGTCAGACTCGGATCAGGAGAGCTGATTGGACAACGACTCAGATCAGGGAAGCTGATTGGACAACGACTCTGATCAGGGAAGCTGATTGGACAACGACTCAGATCAGGGAAGCTGATTGGACAACGACTCAGATCAGGGGAGCAATTTGGACAATGAGGATTTTGATTCGGTCGGCAAAGATTGCTCTCTGGAAGGATTGGATCCACGTTCAGATCTGTGAGTAAATTTGTGCAAACAAGTGCTCAGCATATGTGGGAACTCCTTCAAGATTGTTGGAAAAGCATTCCAGGTGAACCTGGTTGAGAGAATGCCAAGAGTGTGCAAAGCTGTCATCAACACAAAGGTTGGCTACTTTGAAGAATCTAAAATATATTTTGATTTATTTAACACTTTTTTTGGTTACTACATGATTCCGTATATGTTATTTCATATACAGTCGGAAGTACAATAAATTTAAACTCAGTTTTTCACAATTCCTGACATCCCAGTAAAAATGCCCTGTTTCAGGTCAATTAGGATCACCACTTTATTTTAAAGGCACAGTCAACTTATTGTATGTAAACTTCTGACCCACTGGAATTGTGATACAGTGAATTATAAGTGAAATAATCTGTCTGTAAACAATTGTTGGAAACATTACTTGTGTTGTGCACAAAGTAGATGTCCTAACTGACTTGCAAAAACTATAGTTTGTTAACAAGAAATTTGTGGAGTGGTTGAAAAACGAGTTTTAATGACTCCAACCTAAGTGTATGTAAACTTCTGACTTCAACTGTATATACAGTGGGGCAAAAAGGTATTTAGTCAGCCACCAATTGTGCAAGTTCTCCCACTTAAAAAGATGAGAGAGGCCTGTAATTTTCATCATAGGTACACTTCAACTATGACAGACAAAATGAGAGAAAACAATTCAGAAAATCACATTGTAGGATTTTTTAAGGAATTTATTTGCAAATTATGGTGGAAAATAAGTATTTGGTCACCTACAAACAAGCAAGATTTCTGGCTCTCACAGACCTGTACCTTCTTCTTCAAGAGGCTCCTCTGTCCTCTACTCGTTACCTGTATTAATGGCACCTGTTTGAACTTGTTATCAGTATAAAAGACACCTGTCCACAACTTCAAACAGTCACACTCCAAACTCCACTATGGCCAAGACCAAAGAGCTGTCAAAGGACACCAGAAACAAAATTGTAGACCTGCACCAGGCTGGGAAGACTGAATCTGCAATAGGTAAGCAGCTTGTAACTGTATATATGTATGTACACACACACTCCGGACTCGGACCTTGCTTGTCCTAATTGAATTCCATTCTTTTACTTTTAGATTAGTGTGTATTGTTCAATATTACTCTAGGATACCAAGCATTTCACTACACCCACAATAACATCTGCTAAACATGTGAACGGGACCAATTAAATGTGATTCCACCACCATCCTTTCCTCCCTTCTTCCCTCTCCATCCTTCTCCCTCCCCGTGCTCCTCCTCCATCTCTCCTCCCCTCTCTGTAACCCCATGAAATCTGCCAAATGCATTTTTATGGCTTACAAATTATCTCTGACCTTCCAAAGGCTGGGAGGTTGAATAAAGCACAAGAGTATCTGAGACTTTAAAAAAATATATATTTACGAGTCACTTTTCATAGCCAGCCTGCCTCCTCGAGGCCTTCTAGCCGATATCGCCCCAGAGAGCCCACCCGCGTCTGGCGATCAGTCATGTCTAGTGTGGCTGAGTCTGCTTAAAAAGACACAGAGAATAAGGCTGTCCTAAACAACACTCTATTCCCTACATAGTGCCCTATGGCTCTGGTCGAAAGTAGTGCACTTTATAGTGAATAGGGTGCCGTTTGGAACGCAGGCGAGGGAGAATAAAATAAAATCCATCCTTTGCTTTAACCGTCTCGAACGGAGACTCTTCTTTTCTTGGAGACCATTAGCCCTCTCCGCTGTGAAAAGAGAGGAACATAAAGGACAGAATAAAGGGAGAAAGTAGCAGCCAGACCAGCGACCTTCAGAGTTCATTCAGAACACTGGAGTTATGTGGAATGGTTTTGGTTCTAATGGCAGAATGTGGAACTACCTCCGGAGTTCTGACCGTCTGTTGCTCAGTCCAACCTGGACACGAAGGCCGTGTCCTCATCCCTGAGGTGTCTGTTGCTCAGTCCAACCTGGACACGAAGGCCTTGTCCTCATCCCTGAGGTGTCTGTTGCTCAGTCCAACCTGGAAACGAAGGCCGTGTCCTCATCCCTGAGGTGTCTGTTGCTCAGTCCAACCTGGACACGAAGGCCGTGTCCTCATCCCTGAGGTGTCTGTTGCTCAGTCCAACCTGGACACGAAGGTCGTGTCCTCATCCCTGAGGTGTCTGTTGCTCAGTCCAACCTGGACACGAAGGCCGTGTCCTCATCCCTGAGGTGTCTGTTGCTCAGTCCAACCTGGACACGAAGGCCGTGTCCTCATCCCTGAGGTGTCTGTTGCTCACTCAGAACCAGTTAAATGCTTGGACACAACTATTTTTATTTATTTTTACTATTTTCCCATTTTCATTGTATGAAATAACACATATGGTGTCATGTAGTAACCCAAAAAGTGTTGAACAAATGAAAATATATTGTATATACTCATCCAAAAGCAGACATTGAATATCCCTTTGAGCACCCCGTCACTACAAAGATACTGGTGACCGTCCTAACTCAGTTGCTGGAGAGGAAGGAAACCACTCAGGGATTTCACCATTAGGCCAATGGTGACTTTAAAACAGTTACAGAGTTTAATGGCTGTGACAGGAGAGAACTGAGGATGGATCAACAACATTGTAGTTACTCCACCATACTAACTTAAATGACAAGAGTGAAAAGAAGAAAGCCTGTACAGAATAAAAAATATTCCAAAATATACATCCTGTTTTCCGTAAGACACTAAAGTAATACTTCAAAATATGTGTAAAATAAATTAACATTATGTCCTGAATACAAAGCTTTATGTTTGGGGCAAATCTAACACAACACATCACTGACAACCACTCTTCATATTTTCAAGCATGGTGGTGGCTGCATCATGTTATGGGTATGCTTGTCATCAGCAAGGGAGGTTTTTTTGTTGATAAAAAGACATGGAATAGAGCTAACAGCACAGGCAAAATCCTAGAGGAAAACCTGCTTTGGTCTGCTGTCCAACAGACACTGGGAAGTTCACCTTTCAGCAGATCAATAACCTAAAGCACAAAGCCAAATCTACACTGGAGTTGTATACCAGGACAACATTGAATGTTCATGAGTGGCCGAGTTACAGTTTTGACTTAAAGAATTAAAAAAATAATAATGTGCAAGTATTGTACAGTCTAGGTGTGCGTAGCTCTTAGATACTTACCCAGAAAGACTCACAGCTTTAATCGCTGCCAAAGGTGATTTTTGAACATGTATTGACTCAGTGGTGTGAAAACTATGTAAATAAGATTTTTCATTTTCAATACGTTTTCAAAAAGGGGAGAGAGAATCAATTGAATCAATGTTTTTATTCAGGCTGTAGCACAACAAAATGTGGAATAAGTCAAGAGGTGTGAATAATTTATGAAGGCTCTGTGTATCTGCACTGCACATAGCATTCTCTGCATCACCCCTCATTCATTAAGCTGTAGATGCTGTCAAGAGATCAATGGAACACAGACCTTGGGGAAAGAACAAGGACGCCTTCGCACATTCAGAAAATATGATCTTACAAAGTGGATATTTGTCAAAACCACATTGTGGTTACTAAAATCCAATTTGGATATATTTGACTGTTATTGTGGCATAATATTTAGTAATGGTCCTTCTTGAGGTTAGAAAACATGTCTGCTAAATGAAAACTCCCGTTCGTATAAGCTGCTAGCATAGCTAGTCATATGTGACCGACCTCCTCGATTTGGTATTTTGTAGCAAAATTTGAAATATTGTCAGTTTTTTTTTTATTGGATGAAAGTAGAGACTCAGAGTATATATATATATAATATATCAACACTACAGTTGAGGAACAAGGGGAACAATTCTGATTTGAAAGTTGATGAACTTCTAACCCCACTTTTGAGAAAATGGCCTTTGAATGTTTTGGTACACCTACTGGAGAGCTCTTCTTTGTCTACACCCACTCAGCATCGTTCACGCCCTCTTAAGAGTTTAGCCCCGCCCATTTATTTAAGGTTTCATATGTTTTTATTTTATTTATTTAACTTTTATTTAAACTAGCCACTTCAGTTAAGAACAAATTATTATTTACAATGACGGCCTACCCCGGCCAAACCCGGACGACGCTGGGCCAATTGTACGCCGCCCTATGGGACTCGCCGGTTGTGATACAGCCTGGAATCGAACCAGGCCCTGTAGTGACGCCTCTAGCACTGAGATGCAGAGCCTTAGACCGCTGCGCCACTCGGTAGCAATATCAAAAACAGAAAGTGTCCAGATAAAAATATTTTATAAATATTTGATCGTTATTAGATGACGCTTACCCCACACACTTGTCTAAATTGATGGGCCATGAGATGCTATAACCATCCCTCACCCACGTCTAGATAAGTGGCTGGGTCATTATTGTCTAGACATGTTCATGAAATACAACTGATGGAATTGATGGCCACAGACACACCTGGCTAATTTAATGTACCATGTAATAATCCGGTCTTTTGTTTAGACATGTAGCTAGGAAGCTAGCTAAATAAACAATGAACCGGGATAATCCCAACTCATACTAACATTACAAACATTGTCATAGCTGTAGTATGAATCTGCAGGTAGCTAAAGCTAACCAACTAGGTTCAATGTTAACTAGCAACGCAAATGGATTCTGGTTGAAATATTATTACTATAACAGATCCTACATGTAACGTTAGCTAGCGAGCCGCTAAGCTAACGTTTACTGGCTACAATATGCTTTAACTTGCAATAAAAATTACATTCTGACTAAATTTGAAATGTATATCTGGAAAATGTAGCTAGACTCTTACCCGTAAACATGTATGTATTCTTCACGACAGACTGGAACCATGTTTAACTCCGTTCTGTTTGTAGCTACGTCTTGTTTGGCAGCGTTGTGTCAAGTCACTCTGTTTCACACTGACCAATGCAGAAAGTATGCAGAAAGTAGCCCATCCACTTTTTCCAACTGATCTGTCGATAGCACCTGCTACATTCAGGGCATCAATGTTGCTGAGAAAAGTAGCAAAACGTTTTGTATTTCTTTCAAAAACAGTACGGTAGAAAGGACTGTCAACAGCTCACGTTATAGCGTGTTACATGGCACCCTAAACCAATCCAAACTCATCTCCCAGGAACGTTTACTGACAGCGGCCATATTCAACGGGTGTTGAGCGTTTGTAAATGCCTCTCCTGTGAAGTAGTGACGCGCGACATACGCCTAGCTTCTTGAAATGAGTCACTTATAAACAGTAGCCTAAATGTAGGCTACTTTATAGGTGGAGTAATGAAGCGATTCGGGATCGGGAAGGGGGGAGGACATGTGAGTGCCGTTGCCATGGCATTTCCATTGTTTTGGTCAAGTTCTATTGATCGCTTTACCACAGGGAAGAGATTACCTCTACTGTAACTAGGGAGGAGATTACTTCTACTGTAACTAGGGAGGAGATTACCTCTACTGTAACTAGGGAGGAGATTACCTCTACTGTAACTAGGGAGGATATTACCTCTACTGTAACTAGGGAGGAGGTTACCTCTACTGTAACTAGGGAAGAGATTACCTCTACTGTAACTAGGGAGGAGATTACCTCTACTGTAACTAGGGAGGAGATTACCTCTACTGTAACTAGGGAGGAGATTACCTCTACTGTAACTAGGGAGGAGATTACCTCTACTGTAACTAGGGAGGATATTACCTCTACTGTAACTAGGGAGGAGATTACCTCTACTGTAACTAGGGAGGAGATTACCTCTACTGTAACTAGGGAGGAGGTTACCTCTACTGTAACTAGGGGGGAGATTACCTCTACTGTAACTAGGGAAGAGATTACCTCTACTGTAACTAGGGAGGAGATTACCTCTACTGTAACTAGCAAGGAGATTACTTCTACTGTAACTAGGGAGGAGATTACCTCTACTGTAACTAGGGAGGAGATTACCTCTACTGTAACTAGGGAGGAGATTACCTCTACTGTAACTAGGGAAGAGATTACCTCTACTGTAACTAGGGAGGAGATTACCTCTACTGTATCTAGGGAGGAGATTACCTCTACTGTATCTAGGGAGGAGATTACCTCTACTGTATCTAGGGAAGAGATTACCTCTACTGTAACTAGGGAGGAGATTACCTCTACTGTAACTAGCAAGGAAATTACTTCTACTGTAACTAGGGAGGAGATTACCTCTACTGTAACTAGGGAGGAGATTACCTCTACTGTAACTAGGGAGGAGATTACCTCTACTGTAACTAGGGAGGAGATTACCTCTACTGTAACTAGGGAGGAGATTACCTCTACTGTAACTAGGGAGGAGGTTACCTCTACTGTAACTAGGGGGGGGGTTACCTCTACTGTAACTAGGGAAGAGATTACCTCTACTGTAACTAGGGAGGAGATTACCTCTACTGTAACTAGCAAGGAGATTACTTCTACTGTAACTAGGGAGGAGATTACCTCTACTGTAACTAGGGAGGAGATTACCTCTACTGTAACTAGGGAGGAGATTACCTCTACTGTAACTAGGGAAGAGATTACCTCTACTGTAACTAGGGAGGAGATTACCTCTACTGTATCTAGGGAGGAGATTACCTCTACTGTATCTAGGGAGGAGATTACCTCTACTGTATCTAGGGAAGAGATTACCTCTACTGTAACTAGGGAGGAGATTACCTCTACTGTAACTAGCAAGGAGATTACTTCTACTGTAACTAGGGAGGAGATTACCTCTACTGTAACTAGGGAGGAGATTACCTCTACTGTAACTAGGGAGGAGATTACCTCTACTGTAACTAGGGAAGAGATTACCTCTACTGTAACTAGGGAGGAGATTACCTCTACTGTATCTAGGGAGGAGATTACCTCTACTGTATCTAGGGAGGAGATTACCTCTACTGTATCTAGGGAGGAGATTACCTCTACTGTAACTAGGGAAGAGATTACCTCTACTGTATCTAGGGAGGGATCTCTCCTTGCTAAATTCTGGTGGGCTGCCTTACCTCTTCTGTAACTAGGGAGGGATCTCTCCTTGCTAAGGTCTGGTGTTAGGGCTGCCTTACCTCTACTGTAACTAGGGAGGGATCTCTCCTTGCTAAGGTCTGGTGTTAGGGCTGCCTTACCTCTACTGTAACTAGGGAGGGATCTCTCCTTGCTGTCATGGAGACGTCCTTCACCCTGCTGGCTGCCCCCATTCAGACAATGTATCGCTAGGGGTTTGTTATTGATCTCTACCCCTCCACATTGACCTGTACCCCCTCACATTGACCTATACCCCTGCACATTGATCTGTACCCCCTCACATTGACCTGTACCCCCTCACATTGACCTGTACCCCCTCACATTGACCTGTACCCCCACATATAGCCTCCACATTGACCTGTACCCCCTCCACATTTACCTCTAACCCCTCCACATTTACCTGTACCCCCTCACATTGACCTGTAACCCCGCACATTGACCTCTAACCCCTCCACATTGACCTGTACCCCCTAACATTGACCTGTACCCACTCACATAGTCCTGTACCCCTCCACATTGACCTGTACCCCCTCACATTGACCTGTACCCCCTCACGTTGGCCTGTAGCCCCTCCACATTGACCTGTACCCACTCACATAGTCCTGTACCCCCTCACATTGACCTGTACCCCCTCACATTGACCTGTACCCCCTCACATTGACCTGTGATTTGATAGGATAGCCAGATAGTAATACTGAATTCCTTATATTCCTCTGAGATACGCTCATCTAAATATTACCCTTGCCATTAATCTGAATCTTAAAGCTTTTAATGGAAGGACAGAGGGAGAGGAGAGATGTAGTAAAGGCTCTGGTTCTGGTCGCTGCTTCCTCTAGGAGGGTAGTTAAATATTGAGACAACGGCCTTGGGTACATCTTCTCTCCCTCTGCCTCACTTTTTCTACATTTATTCTACTCACTCCCTCGCTCCCTTACATTCCTCCCCACCCTCTCTCGCTCCCTCGCTCCCTTACATTCCTCCCCACTCTCTCTCCCTCCCTCGCTCCCCTACATTCCTCCCCACTCTCTCTCGCTCCCTCGCTCCCTTACATTCCTCCCCACTCTCTCTCTCCCTCCCTCACTCCCTTACATTCCTCCTTCCCTCTCTCTCTCTCTCTCTCTCTCTCTCTCTCTCTCTCTCTCTCTCTCGCTCCATTATATTCCTCCCCACTCTCTCTCTCTCTCCCTCGCTCCATTATATTCCTCCCCACTCTCCCTCTCTCTTTCTCTCTTTCTCTCTCTCCCTCGCTCCATTATATTCCTCCCCACTCTCTCTCCCTCCCTCACTCCCTTACATTCCTCTTTCTCTCTCTCTCTCTCTCTCTCTCTCTCTCTCTCCATTATATTCCTCCCCACTCTCCTTCTCTCTCCCTCTCTCTCTCTCCACGCATCCACAGTTCTCTCCTCCCTCCCTCCTCTCCAGGAATTAAAGTTAATGCGTATCTCCTCCACTTAGTCTCTCTCTTGCCACCCTCTCTCTTGCCACTTTTTCTTTCTCATTCTCAACACCTTTCTCTCCCCCTTTCACATCTCCGCCATTTTCTCCTTCTCTCTGCCTTCTCTTCCCCTCACCTCTCCACCGTTCTCTCTCCTCTCCACCTTCCTCTCTCTCCATCTTCCTCTCCCTTCCACTCTCTCCACATTTCTCTCCCTCCATCTCTCTCCACCTTCCTCTCCCTCCCTCTCTCTCCACCTTCCTCTCCCTCCCTCTCTCTCCACCTTCCTCTCCCTCCCTCTCTCTCCACCTTCCTCTCCCTCCCTCTCTTTCCACCCTTCTCTTCCCCTCACCTCTCCACCCTTCTCTTCCCCTCACCTCTCCACCTTCTCTCCCTCCCTCTCTCTCCACCTTCTCTCCCTTCCTCTCCAGCAATTAAAATGTAATGCATATCTCCTCCACTTAGTCTCTCTCTCTCCATCCTCTCTCATTCTGCCTCTACCCATCTCTTCTTTCCACCCTCCTCTCCAGGAATTAAAAGGTAACGTGTGGGTCCTCCACTTAGTCTGCTCTGGGTTATTGATGATCTGTCACATTTAGATGCGTCAGGGGAAGAGTTACAGCTGTGATCAGGTATAAAAGGGCAGTGGGAAGAGAAAGAGAGAGAGAAATCATTCCATCCTCCTGGCTGAAGGAGAATATAAATTCCAGCTAATAGTTCCCTCCATTCGTTACTACGGCACAAGACACTTTGAGTAATCCTTAGGGAAGCATTGGCACGCACACACACACACACACACACACACACACACACACACACACACACAAGCAAGCACACACACTCATACTTCGTATAAGTGTCTGTCATACACGTCGATCCAGAGCATCCCAAGCCTGCTCAATGGGTGACATGTCTGGTGAGTATACAGGCCATGGAAGAACTGGGATATTTTCAGCTTCCAGGAATTGTGTACAGATCCTTGCAACAAGGAGCCGTGCATTATCATGTTGAAACATGAGGTGATGGCGGTGGATCAATGGCACGACAATTGGCCTCAGGATCTCATCACAGTATCTCTATGTATTCAAATTTCCATCGATAAAATGCAATTGTGTTTGTTGTCTGTAGCTTATGCCTGCCCATTACCATAACCTCACCACCACCATGGGGCCCTCTGTTTACAACGTTGACATCAACAAACCTCTCGCCCACATGATGCCATGCACAACAACAAACACGTGGTCTGACGTTGTGAGGCCGGTTGGAAGTACTGCCAAATTCTCTAAAACGATGTTTTAGGTGGCTTAAGGTAGAGAAATTAATATGAAATTGTCTTGCAACATCTCTGGTGGACACTCCTGCAGTCAGCATGCCAAGAGGAAGCACTAACCTTGACCCGGAACAGGAACACCTGGCCCACTTCTGGACAATAGTACCAAGAGGAAGCACTAACCTTGACCCAGAATACCTGGCCCACTTCTGGACCATAGTACAAAGAGGACAGTGCTAGCCTTGTAGTTTTGTCTTCCTTGTTATTATATGTTATCCACTAAAAAGATCAGCTCTTCTTCTTCTTCTGGGTGGTTCTGTTTTTACTTCCTGTATTTTAGGACAAAGTTGTTTATATTAAATCATTAATTCATACTTAATAATTGGTTTACTTTATTAAATAATTATCAGTAATTTGTTCTGAAAACATAATTAACATTTTATGATCTAGAGTTGGGTCCCACACGCTTTCACTGGTACCTCAATGTGGGACAGAGAGAGAGATCGTGTGTGTGTGTGTGTGTGTGTGTGTGTGTGTGTGTGTGTGTGTGTGTGTGTGTGTGTGTGTGTGTGTGTGTGTGTGTGTGTGTGTGTGTGTGTGTGTGTGTGTGTGTGTGTGTGTGTGTGTGTGTGTGTGTGTGTGTGTGTGTGTCAGACTGTATCCCGCTGTCCCACATAAGTCTCTCCTAAAAGTCTTTCATCTTGAAAGCCATGCCCATTCCTCCAGTACATACACATTGTATGTTTCCATGCAACCAGCTACACACGCAAACATGCAAACAACTACACACACACACACAGAGAGAGGAGAGAATGCATTAAAGACAAGAGATACCACATAGTAAAATAGTACTGTTTAATAGAGTAATGATTAAAATAGTACTGCTTTAATATAAGTCTAGGTAATATAGTACTGAGTAGTATAGTACGAGGTAATACAGTACTGGGTAATACAGTACTGGGTAATACAGTACTGGGTAATATAGTACTGGGTAATATAATATAATACAGAACTGAGTAATATAGTACTGAGTGAGTAATATAGTACTGTGTAATATAGTACTGAGTAATATAGTACTGGGTAATATAGTACTGGGTAATATAATATAATACAGAACTGAGTAATATAGTACTGAGTGAGTAATATAGTACTGTGTAATATAGTACTGGGTAATATAGTACTGGGTAATATAATATAATACAGAACTGAGTAATATAGTACTGAGTGAGTAATATAGTACTGTGTAATATAGTACTGAGTAATATAGTACTGGGTAATATAGTACTGAGTAATATAGTACTGGGTAATACAGTACTGAGTAATATAGTAATATAGTACTGAGTATTACAGTACTGGGTAATATAGTACTGGGTAATATAATATAATACAGAACTGAGTAATATAGTACTGAGTGAGTAATATAGTACTGGGTAATATAGTACTGAGTAATATAGTACTGGGTAATACAGTACTGAGTAATATAGTAATATAGTACTGAGTAATACAGTACTGGGTAATATAGTACTGGGTAATATAATATAATACAGTACTGAGTAATATACTACTGAGTGAGTAATATAGTACTGTGTAATATAGTACTGAGTAATATAGTACTGGGTAATACAGTACTGAGTAATATAGTAATATAGTACTGAGTAATACAGTACTGGGTAATATAGTACTGGGTAATATAATATAATACAGTACTGAGTAATATACTACTGAGTGAGTAATATAGTACTGTGTAATATAGTACTGAGTAATATAGTACTGGGTAATATAGTAATGGGTAATATAGTACTGAGTAATATAGTACTGGGTAATACAGTACTGAGTAATATAGTAATATAGTACTGAGTAATACAGTACTGGGTAATATAGTACTGAGTATTACACTACTGGGTAATATAGTACTGGGTAATATAGTACTGGGTAATATAATATAATACAGTACTGAGTAATATAGTACTGAGTGAGTAATATAGTACTGTGTAATATAGTACTGAGTCATATAGTACTGGGTAATATAGTAATGGGTAATATAGTACTGAGTAATATAGTACTGGGTAATACAGTACTGAGTAATATAGTAGAATAGTACTGAGTAATACAGTACTGGGTAATATAGTACTGAGAAATACAGTACTGGGTAATATAGTACTGAGCAATATAGTACTGAGTAATGTAGTACTGAGTAATACAGTACGGAGAAATATAGCACTGGGTAATATATTACAGTACTGGGTAATATAGTACTGAGTAATATAGTACTGGGCAATACAGTACGGGGCAATACAGTACGGGGTAATATAATACTGGGTAATATAGTACTTGGTAATATAATATAATACAGTACTGGGTAATATAGTACGAGGTAATACAGTACTGGGTAATATAGTACTGGGTAATATAGTACTGGGTAATATAGCACTGGGTAATATAATATAATATAGTACTGGGTAATATAGTACTGAGTAATATAGTACTGAGTAATATAGTACTGGGTAATATAGTTCTGGGTTATATAGTACTGAGTAATATAGTACTGAGTAATATAGTACTGTGT
Organism: Oncorhynchus mykiss; assembly: GCF_013265735.2. Taxonomy (NCBI): domain Eukaryota; kingdom Metazoa; phylum Chordata; class Actinopteri; order Salmoniformes; family Salmonidae; genus Oncorhynchus; species Oncorhynchus mykiss. The sequence continues at coordinate 492,358 of NC_048574.1, forward strand.
AATATAGTACTGAGTAATATAGTACTGAGTAATATAGTACTGGGTAATATAGTACTGGGTAATATAGTACTGAGTAATATAGTGCTGGGTAATATAGTACTGAGTAATGTAGTACTGAGTAATATAGTGCTGGGTAATATAGTACTGAGTAATACAGTGCTGAGTAATACACTACTGGGTAATACAGTACTGGGTAATATAGTACTGGGTAATATAATATAATACAGTACTGAGTAATATAGTACTGAGTGAGTTATATAGTACTGTGTAATATAGTACTGAGTAATATAGTACTGGGTAATATAGTACTGAGTAATATAGTACTGGGTAATACAGTACTGAGTAATATAGTAATATAGTACAGAGTAATGCAGTACTGGGTAATATAGTACTGAGTAATACAGTACTGGGTAATATAGTACTGGGTTATATAATACAGTACTGGGTAATATAGTACTGAGCAATATAGTACTGAGTAATATAGTACTGGGCAATACAGTACGGAGTAATATAGTACTGGGTAATATAATACAGTACGGGGTAATATAATACTGGGTAATATAGTACTTGGTAATATAATATAATACAGTACTGGGTAATATAGTACAAGGTAATACAGTACTGGGTAATATAGTACTGGGTAATATAGCACTGGGTAATATAATATAATATAGTACTGGGTAATATAGTACAAGGTAATACAGTACTGGGTAATATAGTACTGAGTAATATAGTACTGAGTAATATAGTACTGGGTAATATAGTACTGTGTAATATAGTACTGAGTATTATAGTGCTGGGTAATATAGTACTGAGTAATGTAGTACTGAGTAATATAGTGCTGGGTAATATAGTACTGAGTAATACAGTGCTGAGTAATATAGTGCTGAGTACTATAGTACTGGGTAATATGGTACTGAGTAATATAGTACTGGGTAATATAGTACTGGGTAATATAGTACTGAGTAATATAGTACCTGGTAATATAATACAGTGCTGAGTAATATAGTACTGGGTAATATAGTACTGAGTAATATAGTACTGTGTAATATAGTACTGGGTAATATAGTACTGGGTAAAATTGTTCTGGGTAATATAGTACTGGGTAATATAGTACTGAGTAATATAGTACTGAGTAATATAGTACTGAGTAATATAGTGCTGGGTAATATAGTGCTGGGTAATACAGTACTGGGTAATACAGTACTGGGTAATATAGTACTTGGTAATACAGTACTGGGTAATATAGTACTGGGTAATATAATGTAATACAGTACTGAGTAATATAGTACTGAGTGAGTTATATTGTACTGTGTAATATAGTACTGAGTAATATAGTACTGGGTAATATAGTACTGAGTAATATAGTACTGGGTAATACAGTACTGAGTAATATAGTAATATAGTACAGAGTAATGCAGTACTGGGTATTATAGTACTGAGTAACACAGTACTGGGTAATATAGTACTGGGTAATATAATACAGTACTGGGTAATATAGTACTGAGTAATATAGTACTGAGTAATATAGTACTGGGCAATACAGTACGGAGTAATATAGTACTGGGTAATATAATACAGTACGGGGTAATATAATACTAGGTAATATAGTACTTGGTAATATAATATAATACAGTACTGGGTAATATAGTACTGGGTAATATAGTACTGGGTAATATAGCACTGGGTAATATAATATAATATAGTACTGGGTAATATAGTACAAGGTAATACAGTACTGGGTAATATAGTACTGAGTAATATAGTACTGAGTAATATAGTACTGGGTAATATAGTACTGTGTAATATAGTACTGAGTATTATAGTGCTGGGTAATATAGTACTGAGTAATGTAGTACTGAGTAATATAGTGCTGGGTAATATAGTACTGAGTAATACAGTGCTGAGTAATATAGTGCTGAGTACTATAGTACTGGGTAATATGGTACTGAGTAATATAGTACTGGGTAATATAGTACTGGGTAATATAGTACTGAGTAATATAGTACCTGGTAATATAATACAGTGCTGAGTAATATAGTACTGGGTAATATAGTACTGAGTAATATAGTACTGTGTAATATAGTACTGGGTAATATAGTACTGGGTAAAATTGTTCTGGGTAATATAGTACTGGGTAATATAGTACTGAGTAATATAGTACTGAGTAATATAGTACTGAGTAATATAGTGCTGGGTAATATAGTGCTGGGTAATACAGTACTGGGTAATACAGTACTGGGTAATATAGTACTGGGTAATACAGTACTGGGTAATATAGTACTGGGTAATATAATATAATACAGTACTGAGTAATATAGTACTGAGTGAGTTATATTGTACTGTGTAATATAGTACTGAGTAATATAGTACTGGGTAATATAGTACTGAGTAATATAGTACTGGGTAATACAGTACTGAGTAATGTAGTAATATAGTACAGAGTAATGCAGTACTGGGTATTATAGTACTGAGTAACACAGTACTGGGTAATATAGTACTGGGTAATATAATACAGTACTGGGTAATATAGTACTGAGTAATATAGTACTGAGTAATATAGTACTGGGCAATACAGTACGGAGTAATATAGTACTGGGTAATATAATACAGTACGGGGTAATATAATACTAGGTAATATAGTACTTGGTAATATAATATAATACAGTACTGGGTAATATAGTACTGGGTAATATAGTACTGGGTAATATAGCACTGGGTAATATAATATAATATAGTACTGGGTAATATAGTACAAGGTAATACAGTACTGGGTAATATAGTACTGAGTAATATAGTACTGAGTAATATAGTACTGGGTAATATAGTACTGTGTAATATAGTACTGAGTATTATAGTGCTGGGTAATATAGTACTGAGTAATGTAGTACTGAGTAATATAGTGCTGGGTAATATAGTACTGAGTAATACAGTGCTGAGTAATATAGTGCTGAGTACTATAGTACTGGGTAATATGGTACTGAGTAATATAGTACTGGGTAATATAGTACTGGGTAATATAGTACTGAGTAATATAGTACCTGGTAATATAATACAGTGCTGAGTAATATAGTACTGGGTAATATAGTACTGAGTAATATATTACTGTGTAATATAGTACTGGGTAATATAGTACTGGGTAAAATAGTTCTGGGTAATATAGTACTGGGTAATATAGTACTGAGTAATATAGTACTGAGTAATATAGTACTGAGTAATATAGTGCTGGGTAATATAGTACTGGGTAATATAGTACTGAGTAATATAGTACTGAGTAATATAGTACTGAGTAATATAGTACTGAGTAATATAGTACTGAGTAATATAGTACTGAGTAATATAGTACTGAGTAATATAGTGCTGGGTAATATAGTGCTGGGTAATACAGTACTGGGTAATACTGTACTGGGTAATATAGTACTGGGTAATATAGTACTGGGTAATATAGTACTGAGTAATATAGTACTGGGTAATATAATACAGTGCTGAGTAATATAGTACTGGGTAATATAGTACTGAGTAATATAGTACTGTGTAATATAGTACTGTGTAATATAGTACTGGGTAATATAGTACTGAGTAATATAGTACTGATCGCGCAGTAGGTGATGGTGAACCTAGAGATTATACCCTTCTATCTAAAACATTATTATTTCAACAAGGAACACAGACTAAGACCAAGGTCTCTGTTACAGCTGGGCCCTGCGTATACATGTTTACACATACAGTTTAGGTACAATGATTAAGAAACTACACAAGACAAAACCATCACAGATAACACAATAAAAACATACAGCAACAGATTACATTTACACACAGGTTATTCCCCTAACAGGTTATTCTCCTAACAGGTTATTCTCCTAACAGGTTATTCCCCTAACAAGTTATTCCCCTAACAGGTTATTCCCCTAACATGTTATTCCCCTAACAAGTTATTCTCCTAACAGGTTATTCTCCTAACAAGTTATTCTCCTAACAGGTTATTCCCCTAACAGGTTATTCCCCTAACAGGTTATTCCCCTAACAGGTTATTCCCCTAACAGGTTATTCCCCTAACATGTTTTTCCCCTGACAGGTTGTTCCCCTAACAGGTTGTTCCCCTAACAGGTTATTCCCCTGACAGGTTATTCTACTAACAGGTTATTCTACTAACAGGTTATACCCCTAACAGGTTATTCCCCTAACAGGTTATTCCCCTAACAGGTTATTCTCCTAACATGTTATTCCCCTGACAGGTTATTCCCCTAACAGGTTGTTCCCCTAACAGGTTATTCCTATGACAGGTTATTCTACTAACAGGTTATTCTACTAACAGGTTATACCCCTAACAGGTTATTCCCCTAACAGGTTATTCCCCTAACAGGTTATTCCACTAACAGGTTATTCCCCTAACAGGTTATTCCCCTAACAGGTTATTCCCCTAACAGGTTATTCCCCTACCAGTTTATTCCCCTAACAGGTTATTCCCCTACCAGTTTATTCCACTAACAGGTTATTCCACTAACAGGTTATTCCACTAACAGGTTATTCTACTAACAGGTTATTCTACTAACAGGTTATACCCCTAACAGGTTATTCTACTAACAGGTTATTCCCCTAACAGGTTATTCCCCTAACAGGTTATTCCCCTAACAGGTTATTCTACTAACAGGTTATACCCCTAACAGGTTATTCTACTAACAGGTTATTCCCCTAACAGGTTATTCTACTAACAGGTTATTCCCCTAACAGGTTATTCTACTAACAGGTTATACCCCTAACAGGTTATTCTACTAACAGGTTATTCCCCTAACAGGTTATTCCCCTAACAGGTTATTCTACTAACAGGTTATACCCCTAACAGGTTATTCTACTAACAGGTTATTCCCCTAACAGGTTATTCTACTAACAGGTTATTCCCCTAACAGGTTATTCCCCTAACAGGTTATTCTACTAACAGGTTATACCCCTAACAGGTTATTCTACTAACAGGTTATTCCCCTAACAGGTTATTCTACTAACAGGTTATTCCCCTAACAGGTTATTCTACTAACAGATTATTCCCCTAACAGCACAAGAACATTCCCCAAAACAAGCAATGCAACATTCCCAGTTACAAGCAATGCAAAAAATAAAAATGCTTCAATAAATGTTTAAAATGAGTGACAGGGGGACAAGAGCCTCAGGTTTAAGTTTAGTCTGGAGGCTATTCCATAGGTGAGGAGCGTAACAGGAAAAGGCAGCCATACCCAACTCTGTGGAGATCACATGGGCATCAAGTGGAATCCATACCCAACTCTGTGGAAATCACATGGGCCTCAAGTGGAATCCATACCCAACTCTGTGGAGATCACATGGGCCTCAAGTGGAATCCATACCCAACTCTGTGGAGATCACATGGGCCTCAAGTGGAATCCATACCCAACTCTGTGGAGATCGCATGGGCCTCAAGTGGAATCCATACCCAACTCTGTGGAAATCACATGGGCCTCAAGTGGAATCCATACCCAACTCTGTGGAGATCACATGGGCCTCAAGTGTAATCCATGCTTGAGACCTGGTTTTAGGAATTCTAATGTTGATGAGTGATGATAAATAAGAAGGTAGTTTATTCAGAAGTGCTTTATAGATAAACACGAGAGCATGTTGTTCTCGTCTCACGGACAGCGAAGTCCAACCCACATTACGATATAAAACACAGTGGTGAGTTCTGTAGCTAGCAACCCGTAATAAACCTGAGTGTGCAATGATAAGTAGCATCCAGCGATGTAAGTGTTGATGCCGTAACCTTCATGTAAATAATATCCCCATAATCTGTAACAGACATAAAAGTAGCTTGCACAATCTGTCTTCTATTTATAGAGGACAAACACGTCCTGTTTCTGAAGAGGAAGCCTAGCTTGATTTTTAGCCGTGTATAAAGTTCGTCAACATGCATTTTAATAGACAGTTCATCATCCCTAAGTATTTATATGCAGAGACCCTTATCAGTAGGTGATGGTGATCCTAGAGATTATACCTGTCTATCTAAAACATGGGTCTCCCATGGTGTCTGTCTCCTTCTCCGTCTGAGTGTTTAAATGCCTAATTGATCTGTTCATTGGAACCGATAACTCATTAATACGATCATCACACACACACACACACACACACACCCCTATTCACATTTAATAACGTCTTCTTTCCATCTCATTGCACTTCTATATAATCAGTCACTAAAAGTGAAATATTTTTATTTTAACCTCGTTACGGTTGTTAAGGGTGAAATCCAGCGACTGTCAATCACTTCAGAAGTGTTTGTACTTATCTTTAGGTTTCCCTCATTTCCCTGAAATGAACCAAGAGTTACGTGTTTCATTTTGACACCATCTTTAAACACTATTCCGATTTAAAAACGGAAAGGTGTTAGTCAAGGTTGTTGAGGTTTGTAGTTCACTGTGGGCCTCGAACCCTTAAACCTCTTTCATTTAAAGGAGCCGTGAGGCTATGGAGAAGAGATTATAAATATTTAGAGCAGTTTGCTATGTCGCCTCAATATTAAATCGTACAGAGAAGAATGGTTGTGGTCTCCTCTCTCTCTCTCTGTTTCTCTCTCAATTCAATTCAAGGGGCTTTATTGGTATGGGAAACGTGTTAACATTGCCAAAGCAAGTGAAGTAGATAATAAACAAAAGTGAAATAACCAATAAAAATGAACAGTAAACATGACACTCACAGAAGTTCCAAAAGAATAAAGACATTACAAATGTCATATGTCTATATACAGTGTTGTAATGATATATATGTCTATATACAGTGTTGTAATGATATATATGTCTATATACAGTGTTGTAATGATATATATGTCTATATACAGTGTTGTAATGATATATATGTCTATATACAGTGTTGTAATGATATATATGTCTATATACAGTGTTGTAATGATATATATGTCTATATACAGTGTTGTAATGATATATATGTCTATATACAGTGTTGTAATGATATATATGTCTATATACAGTGTTGTAATGATATATATGTCTATATACAGTGTTGTAATGATATATATGTCTATATACAGTGTTGTAATGATATATATGTCTATATACAGTGTTGTAATGATATATATGTCTATATACAGTGTTGTAATGATATATATGTCTATATACAGTGTTGTAATGATATATATGTCTATATACAGTGTTGTAATGATATATATGTCTATATACAGTGTTGTAATGATATATATGTCTATATACAGTGTTGTAATGATATATATGTCTATATACAGTGTTGTAATGATATATATGTCTATATACAGTGTTGTAATGATATATATGTCTATATACAGTGTTGTAATGATATATATGTCTATATACAGTGTTGTAATGATATATATGTCTATATACAGTGTTGTAATGATATATATGTCTATATACAGTGTTGTAATGATATATATGTCTATATACAGTGTTGTAATGATATATATGTCTATATACAGTGTTGTAATGATATATATGTCTATATACAGTGTTGTAATGATATATATGTCTATATACAGTGTTGTAATGATATATATGTCTATATACAGTGTTGTAATGATATACAGTGCCTTGCGAAAGTATTCGGCCCCCTTGAACTTTGCGACCTTTTGCCACATTTCAGGCTTGAAACATAAAGATATAAAACTGTATTTTTTTGTGAAGAATCAACAACAAGTGGGACATAATCATGAAGTGGAACGACATTTATTGGATATTTCAAACTTTTTTTAACAAATCAAAAACTGAAAAATTGGGCGTGCAAAATTATTCAGCCCCTTTACTTTCAGTGCAGCAAACTCTCTCCAGAAGTTCAGTGAGGATCTCTGAATGATCCAATGTTGACCTAAATGACTAATGATGATAAATACAATCCACCTGTGTGTAATCAAGTCTCCGTATAAATGCACCTGCACTGTGATAGTCTCAGAGGTCCGTTAAAAGCGCAGAGCGCATCATGAAGAACAACGAACACACCAGGCAGGTCCGAGATACTGTTGTGAAGAAGTTTAAAGCCGGATTTGGATACAAAAAGATTTCCCAAGCTTTAAACATCCCAAGGAGCACTGTGCAAGCGATAATATTGAAATGGAAGGAGTATCAGACCACTGCAAATCTACCAAGACCTGGCCGTCCCTCTAAACTTTCAGCTCATACAAGGAGAAGACTGATCAGAGATGCAGCCAAGAGGCCCATGATCACTCTGGATGAACTGCAGAGATCTACAGCTGAGGTGGGAGACTCTGTCCATAGGACAACAATCAGTTGTATATTGCACAAATCTGGCCTTTATGGAAGAGTGGCAAGAAGAAAGCCATTTCTTAAAGATATCCATAAAAAGTGTTGTTTAAAGTTTGCCACAAGCCACCTGGGAGACACACCAAACATGTGGAAGAAGGTGCTCTGGTCAGATGAAACCAAAATTGAACTTTTTGGAAACAATGCAAAACGTTATGTTTGGCGTAAAAGCAACACAGCTGATCACACCATCCCCACTGTCAAACATGGTGGTGGCAGCATCATGGTTTGGGCCTGCTTTTCTTCAGCAGGGACAGGGAAGATGGTTAAAATTGATGGGAAGATGGATGGAGCCAAATACAGGACCATTCTGGCAGAAAACCTGATGGAGTCTACAAAAGACCTGAGACTGGGACGGAGATTTGTCTTCCAACAAGACAATGATCCAAAACATAAAGCAAAATCTACAATGGAATGGTTCAAAAATAAACATATCCAGGTGTTAGAATGGCCAAGTCAAAGTCCAGACCTGAATCCAATCGAGAATCTGTGGAAAGAACTGAAAACTGCTGTTCACAAATGCTCTCCATCCAACCTCACTGAGCTCGAGCTGTTTTGCAAGGAGGAATGGGAAAAAATGTCAGTCTCTCGATGTGCAAAACTGATAGAGACATACCCCAAGCGACTTACAGCTGTAATCGCAGCAAAAGGTGGCGCTACAAAGTATTAACTTAAGGGGGCTGAATAATTTTGCACGCCCAATTTTTCAGTTTTTGATTTGTTAAAAAAGTTTGAAATATCCAATAAATGTCGTTCCACTTCATGATTGTGTCCCACTTGTTGTTGATTCTTCACAAAAAAATACAGTTTTATATCTTTATGTTTGAAGCCTGAAATGTGGCGAAAGGTTGCAAAGTTCAAGGGGGCTGAATACTTTCGCAAGGCACTGTATATGTCTATATACAGTGTAATATTATGTATATGTACAGTGTTGTAACGATGTGAAAATAGTGAAAGTAGAAAAGGGAAATAAATAAACATAAATATGGGTTGTATTTACAATGGTGTTTGTTCTTCACTGGTTGCCCTTTTCTTGTGGCAACAGGTCACAAATCTTGCTGCTGTGATGTCACACTGTGGTATTTCACCCAGTAGATATGGGAGTTTATCAACATCGGCTTTGTTTTCTAATTCTTTGTGGGTCTGTGTAATCTGAGGGAAATACACAGTGGGGCAAAAAAGTATTTAGTCAGCCACCAATTGTGCAAGTTCTCCCACTTCAAAAGATGAGAGAGGCCTGTAGTTTTCATTATAGGTACACTTCAACTATGACAGACAAAATGCTTATTTTCCACCATAATTTGCAAATAAATTCATTAAAAATCCTACCATGTGATTTTCTGGATTTTTTTTCTCATTTTGTCTGTCATAGTTGAAGTGTACCTATGATGAAAATTACAGGCCTCTCTCATCTTTTTAAGTGGGAGAACTTGCACAATTGGTGGCTGACTAAATACTTTTTTGCCCCACTGTATGTCTCTAACATGGTCATACATTGGGCAGGAGGTTAGGAAGTGCAGCTCAGTTTCCACCTCATTTTGTGGGCAGTGAGCACATAGCCTGTCTTCTCTTGAGAGCCATGTCTGCCTACGGCGGCCTTTCTCAATAGCAAGGCTATGCTCACTGAGTCTGTACATAGTCAAATCTTTCCTTAATTTTGGGTCAGTCACAGTGGTCAGGTATTCTGCTGCTGTGTACTCTCTGTTTAGGGCCAAATAGCATTCTAGTTTACTCTGTTTTTTTGTTAATTCTTTCCAATGTGTCAAGTAATTATCTTTTTGTTTTCTAATGATTTGGTTGGGTCTAATTGTGTTGCTGTCCTGGGGCTCTGTGGGGTGTGTTTGTGAACAGGACCAGCTTGCTTAGGGGACTCTTCTCCAGGTTAATCTCTCTGTAGGTGATGGCTTTGTTATGGAAGGTTTGGGAATCGCTTCCTTTCAGGTGGTTGTAGAATTTAACGGCACTTTTCTGGATTTTGATCATTAGTGGGTATCGGCCTAATTCTGCTCTGCATGCATTATTTGGTGTTCTACGTTGTACACTGAGGATATTTTTGCAGAATTCGGCATGCAGAGTCTCAATTTGGTGTTTGTCCCATTGAGTGAATTCTTGGTTGGTGAGCGGACCCCAGACCTCACAAAAATAAAGGGCAATGTGTTCTATAAATTATTCATGTATTTTATGCCAGATCCTAATTGGTATGTTGAAATTTATGTTTCTTTTGATGGCATAGAATGCCCTTCTTGCCTTGTCTCTCAGATCGTTCACAGCTTTGTGGAAGTTACCTGTGGTGCTGATGTTTAGGCCAAGGTATGTATAGTTTTTTGTGTGCTCTAGGGCAACAGTGTCTAGATGGAATTTGTATTTGTGGTCCTGGCGACTGGACCTTTTTTGGAACACCATTATTTTTGTCTTACTGAGATTCACTGTCAGGGCCAATTTTAATCACACACTTGTTGTTTGTGTTCATGGATTTTAGAATAATGTATGTTTTACCCCCAACACCACTTTCCATCAATTTGTATAGCAGACCCTCAAGACAAATTGAGTCAAAAGCTTTTTTGAAATCAACAAAGCATGAGAAGACTTTGCCTTTGTGTTGGTTTGTTTGGTTGTCAATTAGGGTGTGCAGGGTGAATACGTGGTCTGTCCTATGGTAATTTGGTAAAAATTCAATGTGACATTTGCTCAGTACATTGTTTTCACTGAGGAAATGTATCAGTCTGCTGTTAATGATAATGCTGTTGATGCATATCCCACGGTAGTTATTGGGGTCACATTTGTCTCAATTTTTGTGGATTGGGGTGATCAGTCCTTGGTTCCAAATATTGGGGAAGATGCCAGAGCTGAGGAGGATGTTGAAGAGTTTAAGAATAGCCAATTGGAACTTGTGGTCTGTATATGTGATAATTTCATTGATACCATCAACACCACAGGCCTTTTTGGGTTGGAGGGTTTGTAATTTGTCCTGTAGTTCATTCAATGTAATTGGAGAATCCAGTGGGTTCTGGTCGTCTTTAATAGTTGGGTCCGTCTCATCTATACCATGTTTCATACCTGGTAGTGTGGTGGATGGGACTACCAGCTCTCTGTAACCTAGAGGACAACCAGTGGGTCCATCTCCTCTATACCACCCACCTGGTAGTTTGGTGGATGGGACTACCAGCTCTCTGTAACCTAGAGGGCAACCAGTGGGTCCATCTCCTCTATACCACCCACCTGGTAGTGTGGTGGATGGGACTACCAGCTCTCTGTAACCTAGAGGTCATCCAGTGGGTCCATCTCCTCTATACCACCCACCTGGTAGTGTGGTGGATGGGACTACCAGCTCTCTGTAACCAGTGGGTCCATCTCCTCTATACCATGTTTCTTGTAGGATGACAAGTCTGTGTTCCTGCACTTTAGGCCAAAGACCTTTATATTCCAGGATGAGATAGTAAAAGCTCTGTGTTCCATAGTGTCTAGTGTTGTTTAGTGTCTAGTGTTGTTTCTGTTGTGGTTTAGGCCCGGACCATTACAGTAGGTGTGAGCAGAGCATGTTGAGCATCTGATACATACCTCTTAGGTTGTAGGATGGGGGTTGGGGGGGGAGGTGTAATAGTGGGGGTTGGGCCTGTTGCAGGATGGGGCTGGGGAAGGTGTATTAGTGGGGGTTGGGCCTGTTGCAGGAAGGTGCTTGGGCAGGTGTATTAGTGGGGGTTGGGCCTGTTGCAGGATGGGGCTGGGAAGGTGTAATAGTGGGGGTTGGGCAGGTGTAATAGTGGGGGTTGGGCCTGTTGCAGGAAGGGGCTTGGGAAGGTGTAATAGTGGGGGTTGGGCCTGTTGCAGGAAGGGGCTTGGGAAGGTGTAATAATGTGGGTTGGGCAGGTGTAATTGTGGGGTTGGGCAGGTGTAATAGTGGGGTTGGGCCTGTTGTAGGAAGGGGCTTGGGAAGGTGTAATAGTGGGGGTTGGGCAGGTGTAATAGTGGGGTTGGGCCTGTTGCAGGAAGGGGCTTGGGCAGGTGGAGTGGTGGGCCAGGGTGGAGTGGTGGACCAGGGTGGAGTGGTGGGCCAGGGTGGAGTGGTGGGCCAGGGTGGAGTGGTGGGCCAGGGTGGAGTGGTGGGTCAGGGTGGAGTGGTGGACCAGGGTGGAGTGGTGGACCAGGGTGGAGTGGTGGGTAAGGATGGAGTGGTGGGTCAGGGTGGAGTGGTGGGCCAGTGTGGAGTGGTGGGTCAGGGTGGAGTGGTGGACCAGGGTGGAGTGGTGGACCAGGGTGGAGTGGTGGACCAGGGTGGAGTGGTGGACCTGGGTGGACCAGGGTGGAGTGGTGGACCAGGGTGGAGTGGTGGACCAGGGTGGAGTGGTGGACCTGGGTGGAGTGGTGGACCAGGGTGGAGTGGTGGACCTGGGTGGAGTGGTGGACCTGGGTGGAGTGGTGGACCTGGGTGGAGTGGTGGACCAGGGTGGAGTGGTGGACCAGGGTGGAGTGGTGGACCAGGGTGGAGTGGTGGGCCAGGGTGGAGTGGTGGGCCAGGGTGGAGTGGTGGACCACGGTGGAGTGGTGGACCAGGGTGGAGTGGTGGACCTGGGTGGAGTGGTGGACCAGGGTGGAGTGGTGGACCAGGGTGGAGTGGTGGGCCAGGTTAACGGCAGGTTTTGAGGCACAGTCCCGGGAAATTATTGCTAACAGCACTGCTGTGGTCATTCTCTCTGTCCTCTCTCTCTGTCCTCTCTCTTTCTCTCTCTCTCTCTCTGTCCTCTCTCTTTCTCTCTCTGTCCTCTCTCTCTCTCCATCTCTCTCTGTCCTCTCTCTCTCTCCATCTCTCTCTGTCCTCTCTCTCTCTCCATCTCTCTCTGTCCTCTCTCTCTCTGTCCTCTCTCTCTGTCCTCTCTCGCTCTGTCCTCTGTCTGTGCTCTCTATGTCCTCTCTCTCTGTCCTCTCTCTCTGTCCTCTCTCTCTCTCCCTCTCTCTCTGTCCTCTGTCTGTGCTCTCTCTGTCCTCTCGCTGTCATGTCTCTCTCTCTGTCCTCTCTCTCTCTCCATCTCTCTCTGTCCTCTCTCTCTCTCCATCTCTCTCTGTCCTCTCTCGCTCTGTCCTCTGTCTGTGCTCTCTATGTCCTCTCTCTCTGTCCTCTCTCTCTGTCCTCTCTCTCACCCTCTCTCTCTGTCCTCTGTCTGTGCTCTCTCTGTCCTCTCGCTGTCATGTCTCTCTCTCTCTCCTCTCTTTCTGTCTTCTCTCTCTCTCGCCCCATCTATACCCCCAACCCTCTCTCTCTGTCCTCTGTCTGTGCTCTCTCTGTCCTCTCGCTGTCATGTCTCTCTCTCTCTCTCCTCTCTTTCTGTCTTCTCTCTCTCTCGCCCCATCTATACCCCCAACTATCTCTCTAAAACATGTAAGCATCAGGCTTTGTATTGCTCCATAACCCTCCACGGTCCGAATGCCCTGGCTGTCACACTCGACCACACACACTCATACACACACACACACTCACACGCACGCACACACACACACACACACACACACACACACACACACACACACACACACACACACACACACTCGCCCACACACACTCACACACACACACACACACACACACACACACACACACACACACACACACACACACACACACACACACACTCACACACACACACACACACTGTGGTCACGCTGCTGTGGTCTTGCTTGGTCAGTAGAGCGGACAGCTGAGGAATGTTGAATTTGCGCCACCTGGGTTGATGAGAAAGTAGAGAGAAGGGGAGATAGAGAAAAGGAGAGAGCGGGGGGGGGGGGGGTTGAGGTGGAGATAGAGAAAAGGAGAGAGCGGGGGGGGGTTGAGGTGGAGATAGAGAAAAGGAGAGAGCGGGGGGGGTTGAGGTGGAGATAGAGAAAAGGAGAGAGCGGGGGGGGGTTGAGGTGGAGATAGAGAAAAGGAGAGAGCGGGGGGGTTGAGGTGGAGATAGAGAAAAGGAGAGAGAGGACTGTCTGTTAATGCATTCAGTTCTCTCTCTTCCCTCTGTTCTCTCTGTCTGTCTGACTGCCCCCTATCAGCCCTCTGTCATGGCCTGTTACACCCAAACACACATACAAATACCAAATACCTCAGCACAGAAATGAGCTACAAGTCATACGTCTGCTATAGTTTGGTGTCAGTGAAGACAAAACCACATACGATGTGTCTGGGCTGGATGAAGTTAATCAAATATTCAGTATTCATTCCATTCTGTGAGGATTTAAAAAACAGGACACAGGACAGAAACTAGGGCATAGGTCAAACGCTAGGATATGAGAGAAAGCCTCTGTGGAGTAGTGGGAAGGGCACCTAACAAAGCCTAGGTCCCAAATGGCACACTACATAGTGCACGACTTTGGACAGAACCCTATGGCATCCTATTCCCTATATAGTGCACTACTTTAGACCAGAGCCCTATGACACCGTATTCCCTATATAGTGCACTACTTTAGACCAGAGCCCTAATGCACCCTATTCCCTATATAGTGCACTACTTTAGACCAGAGCCCTAATGCACCCTATTCCCTATATAGTGCACTACTTTAGACCAGAGCCCTATGACACCGTATTCCCTATATAGTGCACTACTTTAGACCAGAGCCCTATGGCACCTTATTCCCTATATAGTGCACTTGCAAGGTTTACTTCATAGAGGACATGGTCTGTAGTCGTCTTCCTGATTTACCCTGAACATGGTCTGTAGTCGTCTTCCTGATTACCCTGAACATGGTCTGTAGTCTTCTTCCTGATTACCCTGAACATGGTCTGTAGTCGTCTTCCTGATTACCCTGAACATGGTCTGTAGTCGTCTTCCTGATTACCCTGAACATGGTCTGTAGTCTTCTTCCTGATTACCCTGAACATGGTCTGTAGTCTTCTTCCTGATTACCCTGAACATGGTCTGTAGTCTTCTTCCTGATTACCCTGAACATGGTCTGTAGTCAGGTCTTCTTCCTGATTACCCTGAACATGGTCTGTAGTCTTCTTCCTGATTACCCTGAACATGGTCTGTAGTCAGGTCTTCTTCCTGATGACCCTGAACATGGTCTGTAGTCGTCTTCCTGATTACCCTGAACATGGTCTGTAGTCGTCTTCCTGATTACCCTGAACATGGTCTGTCGTCTTCTTCCTGATTACCCTGAACTTTGTCTGTAGTCTTCTTCCTGATTACCCTGAACATGGTCTGTAGTCTTCTTCCTGATTACCCTGAACATGGTCTGTAGTCGTCTTCCTGATTACCCTGAACATGGTCTGTAGTCAGGTCTTCTTCCTGATTACCCTGAACATGGTCTGTCGTCTTCTTCCTGATTACCCTGAACATGGTCTGTCGTCTTCTTCCTGATTACCCTGAACATGGTCTGTAGTCGTCTTCCTGATTACCCTGAACATGGTCTGTAGTCGTCTTCCTGATTACCCTGAACATGGTCTATAGTCAGGTCTTCTTCCTGATCACCCTGAACATGGTCTGTAGTCGTCTTCCTGATCACCCTGAACATGGTCTGTAGTCTTCTTCCTGATTACCCTGAACATGGTCTGCATTTTCATCTACATTCACTGGTATATTATATTTATATTCTGCTTCAAGAGAAAATAAAAGAAACACGAACGGTTAGTGGTACTTTGCAGTACTTTTTTTGAGAATAATGTCTAAATAATGTTGTGAATAAAGTGGCAATATTTATATATAATTAATGTAGAGAATAAAGTCATATTTCAACGTGTCTCCTGTTGCTGTGAATTAGATGACCCGGTGAAATTATACTGTAGAATTAACTTTATTAACAACACAAACCTTTCCTCATTTAGTACATAATAGCCATGTTTTTATAAGTTGGCCTTCTGTGGCCTGGATGAGGTTGTGCCACAGATTATTTTCAGAGCAGGAACCACACGGACTCGGATGGGGATATTGTATCCATAACCTGACATACTTAGGCAGAGGTGGTGTGTGTGTATGCAGCTGTGTGTGTGTGTGTGTGTGTGTTTGAAGGTGTGTGTGTATGCAGGTGTGTGTGTGTGTGTGTGTGTGTGTGTGTGTGTGTGTGTGTGTGTGTGTGTGTGTGTGTGTGTGTGTTTGAAGGTGTGTGTGTGTGTGTGTGTGTGTGTGTGTGTGTGTGTGTGTGTGTGTGTGTGTGTGTGTGTGTATGCAGGTTTGAAGGTGTGTGTGTGTGTAGGTGTGTGTGGGGATAACCATTATTATAGCATAACAGGTCTAGCCTCTATAAGGTGGACCAGTGGAACGGAGACAAAACGAAAATCAAAAGGAAGTTGTCTGTCCGATATCTGAGAGATAAAATAAATATCATAAAACTCAACCTCCCTCCCCTCCTTAACTCTCCCTCCCGCACTCCCCCTCTTCTCCTTCCCTCCTCTCTCTCCAGATCCCAACGCCATGGGGCAGCGCGGACCAGACCATGCTCTGATTGGTGGAGTGGTGGCGGTGGTGGTCTTCGTTACCTTGTGTCTAATCATCTTTTTGGGCCGCTACCTAGCCAGGCATAAAGGTAAAACATGTGACAGCACCTGTAACACACAACACATGTAAAACACACCTGACCACCTGTAAAACACATAGAGATAACACACCTGACCACCTGTAAAACACATAGAGATAACACACCTGACCACCTGTAAAACACATAGAGATAACACACCTGACCACTTGTAAAACACATAGAGATAACACACCTGACCACCTGTAAAACACATAGAGATAACACACCTGACCACCTGTAAAACACATAGAGATCACACACCTGACCACCTGTAAAACACATAGAGATAACACACCTGACGAAAGGTCTCCTAATAGTAACACACCTGACGACAGGTCTCCTTATAGTAACACACCTGACGACAGGTCTCCTGATAGTAACACACCTGACTACAGGTCTCCTGATAGTAACACACCTGACGACAGGTCTCCTGATAGTAACACACCTGACGACAGGTCTCCTGATAGTAACACACCTGACGACAGGTCTCCTGATAGTAACACACAACAACTGTAAAACACAGAGATAACACACCTGACGACAGGTTTCCTGATAGTAACACACATGACGACAGGTCTCCTGATAGTAACACACCTGACGACAGGTCTCCTGATAGTAACACACAACACCTGTAAAACACATAGAGATAACACACCTGACGACAGGTCTCCTGATAGTAACACACAACACCTGTAAAACACATAGAGATAACACACCTGACGACAGGTATCCTGATAGTAACACACAACACCTGTAAAACACTTAGAGATAACACACCTGACGACAGGTCTCCTGATAGTAACACACTTGATGACAGGTCTCCTGATAGTAACACACCTGACTACAGGTCTCCTGATAGTAACACACCTGACTACAGGTCTCCTGATAGTAACACACAACACTTGTAAAACACATAGAGATAACACACCTGACGACAGGTCTCCTGATAGTAACACACCTGACTACAGGTCTCCTGATAGTAACACACAACACTTGTAAAACACATAGAGATAACACACCTGACGACAGGTCTCCTGATAGTAACACACAACACCTGTAAAACACATAGAGATAATACACCTGACGACAGGTCTCCTGATAGTAACACACCTGACGACAGGTCTCCTGATAGTAACACACCTGACGACAGGTCTCCTGATAGTAACACACCTGACGACAGGTCTCCTGATAGTAACACCCCTGACGACAGGTCTCCTGATAGTAACACACCTGATGACAGGTCTCCTGATAGTAACGCACCTGACGACAGGTCTCCTGATATTAACACACAACACCTGTAAAACACAGAGATAACACACCTGACGAAAGGTCTCCTGATAGTAACACACCTGACTACAGGTCTCCTGATAGTAACACACCTGACTACAGGTCTCCTGACAGTAACACACCTGACGACCGGTCTCCTGATAGTAACACACCTGACGACAGGTCTCCTGATAGTAACACACAACACCTGTAAAACACATAGAGATAACACACCTGACGACAGGTCTCCTGATAGTAACACACCTGACTACAGGTCTCCTGATAGTAACACACAACACCTGTAAAACACATAGAGATAACACACCTGACGACAGGTCTCCTGATAGTAACACACCTGACTATAGGTCTCCTGATAATAACACACCTGACGACAGGTCTCCTGATTATAACACACCTGACTACAGGTCTCCTGATAGTAACACACAACACCTGTAAAACACATAGAGATAACACACCTGACGACAGGTCTCCTGATAGTAACACACCTGACTACAGGTCTCCTGATAATAACACACCTGACGACAGGTCTCCTGATAGTAACACACCTGACTACAGGTCTCCTGATAATAACACACCTGACTACAGGTCTCCTGATAATAGCACACCTGACGACAGGTCTCCTGATAGTAACACACCTGACGACAGGTCTCCTGATAATAACACACCTGACTACAGGTCTCCTGATAGTAACACACCTGACGACAGGTCTCCTGATAGTAACACACCTGACGACAGGTCTCCTGATAGTAAGACACCTGACCACCTGTATCTAAAACACTGTTTATTAGTCAGGTACCTCGTCTGTCAGAGAGATAGGACACCTGTTTAATAGTCAGGTACCTGGTCTGTCAGAGAGATAGGACACCTGTTTAATAGTCAGGTACCTGGTATGTCAGAGAGATAGGACACCTGTTTAATAGTCAGGTACCTGGTCTGTCAGAGAGATAGGACACCTGTTTAATAGTCAGGTACCTGGTCTGTCAGAGATAGGACACCTGTTTAATATTCAGGTACCTGGTCTGTCAGAGAGATAGGATACCTGTTTAATAGTCAGGTACCTGGTAGGCCAGAGAGATAGGACACCTGTTTAGTAGTCAGGTACCTGGTCTATCAGAGAGATAGGACACCTGTTTAATAGTCAGGTACCTGGTCTGTCAGAGAGATAGGACATCTGTTTACTAGTCAGGTACCTGTTAGGTCAGAGAGATAGGACACCTGTTTATTAGTCAGGTACCTGGTCTGTCAGAGAGATAGGACACCTGTTTAATAGTCAGGTACCTGGTCTGTCAGAGAGATAGGACACCTGTTTAATAGTCAGGTACCTGGTCTGTCAGAGAGATAGGACACCTGTTTAATAGTCAGGTACCTGGTCTGTCAGAGAGATAGGACACGTGTTTAATAGTCAGGTACCTGGTCTGTCAGAGAGATAGGACACCTGTTTAATAGTCTGGTACCTGGTCTGTCAGAGAGATAGGACACCTGTTTAATAGTCAGGTACCTGGTAGGTCAGAGAGATAGGACACCTGTTTAATAGTCAGGTACCTGGTCTGTCAGAGAGATAGGACACCTGTTTAATAGTCAGGTACCTGGTAGGTCAGAGAGATAGGATACCTGTTTAATAGTCAGGTACCTGGTCTGTCAGAGAGATAGGACACCTGTTTAATAGTCAGGTACCTGGTATATCAGAGCGATAGGACACCTGTTTACTAGTCAGGTACCTGGTCTGTCAGAGAGATAGGACACCTGTTTAATAGTCAGGTACCTGGTCTGTCAGAGAGATAGGACACCTGTTTAATAGTCAGGTACCTGGTCTGTCAGAGAGATAGGACATCTGTTTACTAGTCAGGTACCTGGTCTGTCAGAGAGATAGGACACCTGTTTAATAGTCAGGTACCTGGTCTGTCAGAGAGATAGGACACCTGTTTACTAGTCAGGTACCTGGTCTATCAGAGAGATAGGACACCTGTTTACTAGTCAGGTACCTGGTCTGTCAGAGAGATAGGACACATGTTTACTAGTCAGGTACCTGGTCTGTCAGAGAGATAGGACACCTGTTTAATAGTCAGGTACCTGGTCTGTCAGAGAGATAGGACACCTGTTTAATAGTCAGGTACCTGGTCTGTCAGAGAGATAGGACACCTGTTTAATAGTCAGGTACATGGTCTGTCAGAGAGATAGGACATATCTTTAATAGTCAGGTACCTGGTCTGTCAGAGAGATAGGACACCTGTTTAATAGTCAGGTACCTGGTCTGTCAGAGAGATAGGACACCTGTTTAATAGTCAGGTACCTGGTATATCAGAGCGATAGGACACCTGTTTACTAGTCAGGTACCTGGTCTGTCAGAGAGATAGGACACCTGTTAAATAGTCAGGTACCTGGTCTGTCAGAGAGATAGGACATCTGTTTACTAGTCAGGTACCTGGTCTGTCAGAGAGATAGGACACCTGTTTAATAGTCAGGTACCTGGTCTGTCAGAGAGATAGGACACCTGTTTAATAGTCAGGTACATGGTCTGTCAGAGAGATAGGACACCTGTTTAATAGTCAGGTACCTGGTCTGTCAGAGAGATAGGACACCTGTTTAATAGTCAGGTACCTGGTCTGTCAGAGAGATAGGACACCTGTTTAATAGTCAGGTACCTGGTCTGTCAGAGAGATAGGACACCTGTTTACTAGTCAGGTACCTGGTCTGTCAGAGAGATAGGACACCTGTTTAATAGTCAGGTACCTGGTCTGTCAGAGAGATAGGACACCTGTTTAATAGTCAGGTACCTGGTCTGTCAGATAGATAGGACACCTGTTTACTAGTCAGGTACCTGGTCTGTCAGAGAGATAGGACACCTGTTTAATAGTCAGGTACCTGGTCTGTCAGAGAGATAGGACACCTGTTTAATAGTCAGGTACCTGGTATATCAGAGCGATAGGACACCTGTTTACTAGTCTGGTACCTGGTCTGTCAGAGAGATAGGACACCTGTTTAATAGTCAGGTACCTGGTCTGTCAGAGAGATAGGACACCTGTTTAATAGTCAGGTACCTGGTCTGTCAGAGAGATAGGACACCTGTTTAATAGTCAGGTACCTGGTCTGTCAGAGATAGGACACCTGTTTAATATTCAGGTACCTGGTCTGTCAGAGAGATAGGACACCTGTTTAATAGTCAGGTACCTGGTAGGTCAGAGAGATAGGACACCTGTTTACTAGTCAGGTACCTGGTCTGTCAGAGAGATAGGACACCTGTTTAATAGTCAGGTACCTGGTCTGTCAGAGAGATAGGACATCTGTTTACTAGTCAGGTACCTGGTCTGTCAGAGAGATAGGACATCTGTTTACTAGTCAGGTACCTGGTCTGTCAGAGAGATAGGACACCTGTTTAATAGTCAGGTACCTGGTCTGTCAGAGAGATAGGACACCTGTTTAATAGTCAGGTACCTGGTCTGTCAGAGAGATAGGACACCTGTTTAATAGTCAGGTACCTGGTCTGTCAGAGAGATAGGACACCTGTTTAATAGTCAGGTACCTGGTCTGTCAGAGAGATAGGACACCTGTTTAATAGTCAGGTACCTGTAGGTCAGAGAGATAGGACACCTGTTTACTAGTCAGGTACCTGGTCTGTCAGAGAGATAGGACACCTGTTTAATAGTCAGGTACCTGTAGGTCAGAGAGATAGGACACCTGTTTACTAGCCAGGTACCTGGTCTGTCAGAGAGATAGGACACCTGTTTAATAGTCAGGTACCTGGTCTGTCAGAGAGATAGGACACCTTCGGTATCTGTAACACACAATACCTGTAAAACACCTGACCAATTATCGTTGTCTATCCAGTTTGTCCTCCTGTTTATAATCAGTTACATAGTCAGGCATTAAGGTAGTTCACCTTTTAGTAGCACACCTGACCAACACATCTAAGACCTGACCACCTCCATACCTGACCACCTCCATACCTGACCAATACATCTAAGACCTGACCACCTCCATTCATTTTATAACCAGATATCAGGTTTAAAGGTAACCTACACGACCAACACACCTAATCAACTATATAGTGTCTATAGTCCAATTACAATAACCAGGTTTACCTGACCAGCCACCAAGGTAACCTACACGACCAACACACCTAATCAACTATATAGTGTCTATAGTCCAATTACAATAACCAGGTTTACCTGACCAGCCACCAAGGTAACCTACACGACCAACACACCTAATCAACTATATAGTGTCTATAGTCCAATTACAATATCCAGGTTTACCTGACCAGCCACCAAGGTAACATACCAAATACTAACACAGATCAACTATGACCAGAGTTTATAGCCCATTGACGATCATCAAGCAGCTGTTCCGGGACAATGTTCCTATTCGGCTCGAAGGGCCGTCACGTTGAAAAAACATGTTTAAAAAAACAGGATTATCACTGACTACGATGGAGCAAGACAGGTTTCCAAATGTTTCAAAAACGTTTGTTTCCTTCTTGTTGTCCAATAGGAATATACCTCACGTATTGTCTTCCTGTTTGTTGTCCAATAGGAACGTACCTGACCAACGAGGCCAAAGGAGCGGACGATGCACCGGATGCTGATACAGCTATCATCAACGCAGAGGGCAACACACATGCTGAGGGGAAGAAGGAGTACTTTATCTAGACTGTAGAGGGCGCTCTGATCCGCTGCCCCAAAACGTGCTGAGGAGAAGAAGGAGTACTTTATTTAGATTGGTCTGCTGCCCCCTCTTTCTCTCTATTTCTCTTTATCTAACTCTCCCTCTATCTCCTTATCTCTCTATCTATCTCTTTCTCTTCACCTCTCTCTCTTTCTCTTCATCTCTCTCTCTCTCTCTCTTTCTCTTCATCTCTCTCTCTCTTTCTCTACACCTCTCTCTCTTTTCACCTCTCTCTCTCCACCTCTCTTCATCTCTCTCTCCACCTCTCTCTGTCTCTCTCTCTCCACCTCTCTTCATCTCTCTCTCTGTCTCTCTCTCTCTCTCTCTCTCTCTCTCTCCACCTCTCTTCATCTCTCTCTCTCTCTCCACCTCTCTCTCTCTATATTTCTTTCTCCACTGCCCCTGCTGCTTCACTGAGGGAACCCCCTGGGCAGGATGCAGAGAGGAAACACTCCTTTTTTTTCCCATCACCCCCCTCTCCTGCTGGCCTTTTTGTTCTATTTTGTTATCATTCCATCCTTCACGTCTTTTTGTCCAACCGCCCTGGTTTACGTTGCCGGCTGTCATTTTTAAAGGCCGCGCCCTATTGGCCGTCTGGGGATGTTGCCTTTTTATTTCTGATTGTGTTTTATCTGCTAAATAAAAGCCTGAGAATCTGCATATCCACGAGACCACGCCCACCTCTTTATTAAAACCACCTAACTGGATCCCTCAAAAACCACCCGGTCCACAACACACACACACACACTCCCGGTCCACAACACACACACACACCCTGTCCACAACACACACACACACACTCCCTGTTCACACACACACACACTCCCGGTCCACAACACACACACACACACACTCCCTGTCCACACACACACACACACACACACACACACACACACACACACACACACACACACACTCCCTGTCCACACACACACACACACACACACTCCCGGTCCACAACACACACACACACACACACACACTCCCGGTCCACAACACACACACACACACTCCCGGTCCATAACACACACACACTCACTCCTTGTCCACAACACACACACACTCCCTGTCCACACACACACACACACACACACTCCCGGTCCACAACACACACACACACACACACACACACTCCCGGTCCACAACACACACACACACACTCCCGGTCCATAACACACACACACTCACTCCTTGTCCACAACACACACACACTCCCTGTCCACAACCCACACACACACACTCCCTGTCCACAACACACACACACACTCCCTGCCCACACACACACACACACACACTCCCTGTCCACACACACACACACAGACACTCCCTGTCCACAACACACTGTTGGTTACATGGTGCCTAAATATAAGGCTTTAATGTCCACTCTGCCTGTCAGCGATGTTATAACTACGTTATGTCATTCATCTACACTGATGATGACAGACACCTGTTATAACTACTTAATGTCATTCATCTACACTGATGATGACAGACACCTGTTATAACTACTTAATGTCATTAATCTACACTGATGATGACAGACACCTGTTATAACTACTTAATGTCATTCATCTACACTGATGATGACAGACACCTGTTATAACTACTTAATGTCATTCATCTACACTGATGATGACAGACACCTGTTATAACTACTTAATGTCATTCATCTACACTGATGATGACAGACACCTGTTATAACTACTTAATGTCATTCATCTACACTGATGATGACAGACACCTGTTATAACTACTTAATGTCATTCATCTACACTGATGATGACAGACACCTGTTATAACTACTTAATGTCATTCATCTACACTGATGATGACAGACACCTGTTATAACTACTTAATGTCATTCATCTACACTGATGATGACAGACACCTGTTATAACTACTTAATGTCATTCATCTACACTGATTTTATTTTTCTGTCTTTTAATTCAAACCGTCATTTCACAGCTTCTAGGCAGTTAATTAAACATCTTCAGCCTTTTATTTAAATGAATGTGTTCTGGTTAAGCCTTATGTCTTTCAGACTGAACCTGACTGCTCCTTCACTGTCCCCTTCACTGTCCCCTTCACTGTCCCCTTCACTGTCCCCTTCACTGTCCCCTTCCCCTTCACTGTCCCCTTCACTGTCCCCTTCCCCTTCACTGTCCCCTTCACTGTCCCCTTCACTGTCCCCTTCACTGTCCCCTTCACTGTCCCCTTCCCCTTCACTGTCCCCTTCACTGTCCCCTTCCCCTTCACTGTCCCCTTCCCCTTCACTGTCCCCTTCACTGTCCCCTTCACTGTCCCCTTCACTGTCCCCTTCCCCTTCACTGTCCCCTTCACTGTCCCCTTCACTGTCCCCTTCACTGTCCCCTTCACTGTCCCCTTCCCCTTCACTGTCCCCTTCACTGTCCCCTTCACTGTCCCCTTCACTGTCCCCTTCACTGTCCCCTTCCCCTTCACTGTCCCCGTCCCCTTCACTGTCCCCTTCACTGTCCCCTTCACTGTCCCTGTCCCCTTCACTGTCCCCTTCACTGTCCCCTTCACTGTCCCCTTCACTGTCCCCTTCACTGTCCCCTTTACTGTCCCCTTCACTGTCCCCTTCACTGTCCCCTTTACTGTCCCCTTCACTGTCCCCTTTACTGTCCCCTTTACTGTCCCCTTCACTGTCCCCTTTACTGTCCCCTTTACTGTCCCCTTCACTGTCCCCTTCACTGTCCCCTTCACTGTCCCCTTCACTGTCCCCTTTACTGTCCCCTTCACTGTCCCCTTCACTGTCCCCTTTACTGTCCCCTTCACTGTCCCCTTCACTGTCCCCTTCACTGTCCCCTTCCCCTTCACTGTCCCCTTCACTGTCCCCTTCTCTCTCCCCTTCACTGTCCCCTTCCACTGTCCCCTTCTCTCTCCCCTTCACTGTCCCCTTCCACTGTCCCCTTCTCTCTCCCCTTCACTGTCCCCTTCCCCTTCACTGTCCCCTTCCCTATTCCTCCACTGTCCTCTTCCACTGTCCCCTTCTCTCTCCCCTTCACTGTCCCCTTCCCTATTCCTCCACTGTCCCCTTCACTGTCACCTTCCCCTTCACTGTCCCCTTCCCCTTCACTGTCCCCTTCCCTATTCATCCACTGTCCCCTTCTCTCTCCCCTTCACTGTCCTCTTCACTGTACCCTGACTAAAATTGTATTCAAGAGAATGATAGACTTGGAAACAGGAGAAGTTGCGCCCTGTACGGTACGAAATGACAAAGGTTGTACAACACCAACTGTACTCAGGAGAAGATGCCCCGTTGTACGATATAATAGACAGAGGTTTTGTGTTGTGAGATATGATATCTGTGTTCTTTGTTCATCACGTTTCCATATGGGGGTCTTTAAAAACCAACTGATCCTTAAAATGACACTCGGTATAATTCCGAATACCAAAAATGTACGAAATCGATGCAGGGGCGAAGGTTTATATCAAATGAAACAACAATCAATCAATTAATGTCTTGCTTTTTAATATACACAATCATGATTAATAATCATGCTAATTAATTCCTGCTGTCTGTGTATCCATGATGTGTCCGTCTGTATGTTCCTGTTCAGAAGCCCCGCGGCACAGTGTCGCCACGGCAACAGTTTCTACAGCACCATCGGTTGCCATGGGGATGGAGAACCACACCATATGTTGGGTAGTAGAGTTGTGTTGTATGGATATTAGAAGTTTAACTATTTTATTGTTCTTTTATTTATTTATTTTTAACTTTTTTATATATTTTAAGAGTTTGGGCCAAAACTTGGCCTTGGATGGAACATTGAAAACATTGTGAGAAAGCTCTATTTTAGCTAAGCTGTGTGGCTTCCTTCACCCTCCCCCCAAGTAACACCTGCTACTTTGCCATTTATTTTACAACTCTAGTTCAAATAAGAGCAGAGAAAATGTCTTTCCCTAATTAAATCCCGATAAGATAAAAACGTATGGTTTATTCAACATAATAACAGACCAGTCAGTGTTCTTATTTACAAACAGTATAATTTGTCTTAAGTTTTGTTAATACGGGTTCTAAGCCCCTCTCCTTGTGCATACATACGGCTGGCTGTATATTGCATCTGCTAAATGTGGTAAATAGTGAAAAATGTTGTTTGATTTTGGGATCCCTTATACCTTTCAGATGTGTATATTAGCCAATTGATCTATTTTTAAAGGAGTTCCCACCACTGTTATCTAAGCGATACATTTTTTTTTTTGGAGGGCGTTAGCACAAGGCAATGTATATACTGTGTAAGTACAGAAATTTTGGTAATACATGTTGTTGTTTTTTTTTTTTTCATTTTCCAGATCTCATCTTTAATTTCAGGATTTTAAAAAAAAATGTTGAGGCCAGTGGTGTTTGTCGTAGTGTTGGTGACATGCAGATCAGAAAGGTTTAGAGAAGATTGGTAGATTTTGATGAGTGTCAGGGAGTCTATGGGTACAGTTTGTTAGCTGGCGTATTAGCGTTCTCTCTTGGCTAACTGCTGAGCTAACGTCATTAGCTAGCTCCAACATTACACTCTGTTAGCTTTTTCTTTAGTTGGCTGTGTTAGCTAGCTGACTAGAGATAAATAGAGGACTCATCTTTGTGTCTGTGTCGTTATTGCGTCTGTGACAGCATTGGCTTTTTCAAAGTAGTCCATGTTCTTCTTCACAATTGTCTGATCCCTGCAGAAGCACTCAATGGCGCTGCCCATGCTAAGATGGCCCTTTGTCCACTAGAGAACTAGGACTAACATTCTATATGGCTAACTCCAACACCACACTTCTTTAACCTGCTCCAACACCACACTTCTTTAACCTGCTCCAACACCACACTTCTTTAACTAGCTCCAACACCACACTTCTTTAACCTGCTCCAACACCACACTTCTTTAACTAGCTCCAACACCACACTTCTTTAACCTGCTCCAACACCACACTTCTTTAACCTGCTCCAACACCACACTTCTTTAACTAGCTCCAACACCACACTTCTTTAACCTGCTCCAACACCACACTTCTTTAACCTGCTCCAACACCACACTTCTTTAACTAGCTCCAACACCACACTTCTTTAACCTGCTCCAACACCACACTTCTTTAACCTGCTCCAACACCACACTTCTTTAACTAGCTCCAACACCACACTTCTTTAACCTGCTCCAACACCACACTTCTTTAACCTGCTCCAACACCACACTTCTTTAACTAGCTCCAACACCACACTTCTTTAACCTGCTCCAACGCCACACTTCTTTAACTAGCTCCAACACCACACTTCTGTAACCTGTTCCAACACCACACTTCTTTAACTAGCTCCAACACCACACTTCTTTAACCTGCTCCAACACCACACTTCTTTAACTAGCTCCAACACCACACTTCTTTAACCTGCTCCAACACCACACTTCTTTAACCTGCTCCAACACCACACTTCTTTAACTAGCTCCAACACCACACTTCTTTAACCTGCTCCAACACCACACTTCTTTAACCTGCTCCAACACCACACTTCTTTAACCTGCTCCAACACCACACTTCTTTAACCTGCTCCAACACCACACTTCTTTAACCTGCTCCAACACCAAACTTCTTTAACCTGCTCCAACGCCACACTTCTTTAACTAGCTCCAACACCACACTTCTGTAACCTGCTCCAACACCACACTTCTTTAACTAGCTCCAACACCACACTTCTTTAACCTGCTCCAACACCACACTTCTTTAACTAGCTCCAACACCACACTTCTTTAACCTGCTCCAACGCCACACTTCTTTAACTAGCTCCAACACCACACTTCTTTAACTAGCTCCAACACCACACTTCTTTAACCTGCTCCAACACCACACTTCTTTAACCTGCTCCAACACCACACTTCTTTAACTAGCTCCAACACCACACTTCTTTAACCTGCTCCAACACCACACTTCTTTAACTAGCTCCAACACCACACTTCTTTAACTAGCTCCAACACCACACTTCTTTAACTAGCTCCAACACCACACTTATTTAACTAGCTCCAACACCACACTTCTTTAACCTGCTCCAACACCACACTTCTTTAACCTGCTCCAACACCACACTTCTTTAACCTGCTCCAACACCACACTTCTTTAACCTGCTCCAACACCAAACTTCTTTAACCTGCTCCAACGCCACACTTCTTTAACTAGCTCCAACACCACACTTCTGTAACCTGCTCCAACACCACACTTCTTTAACTAGCTCCAACACCACACTTCTTTAACCTGCTCCAACACCACACTTCTTTAACTAGCTCCAACACCACACTTCTTTAACCTGCTCCAACGCCACACTTCTTTAACTAGCTCCAACACCACACTTCTTTAACTAGCTCCAACACCACACTTCTTTAACCTGCTCCAACACCACACTTCTTTAACCTGCTCCAACACCACACTTCTTTAACTAGCTCCAACACCACACTTCTTTAACCTGCTCCAACACCATACTTATTTAACTAGCTCCAACACCACACTTCTTTAACTAGCTCCAACAACACTCTTCTTTAACCTGCTCCAACACAACACTTCTTTAACCTGCTCCAACACCACACTTCTTTAACCTGCTCCAACACCACACTTCTTTAACTAGCTCCAACACCACACTTCTTTAACCTGCTCCAACACCACACTTCTTTAACCTGCTCCAACACCACACTTCTTTAACCTGCTCCAACACCACACTTCTTTAACCTGCTCCAACACCACACTTCTTTAACTAGCTCCAACACCACACTTCTTTAACCTGCTCCAACACCACACTTCTTTAACTAGCTCCAACACCACACTTCTTTAACCTGCTCCAACACCACACTTCTTTAACTAGCTCCAACACCACACTTCTTTAACCTGCTCCAACACCACACTTCTTTAACCTGCTCCAACACCACACTTCTTTAACCTGCTCCAACACCACACTTCTTCAACTAGCTCCAACACCACACTTCTTTAACCTGTCCAACACCACACTTCTTTAACCTGCTCCAACACCACACTTCTTTAACCAGCTCCAACACCACACTTCTTTAACCAGCTCCAACACCACACTTCTTTAACCTGCTCCAACACCACACTTCTTTAACTAGCTCCAACACCACACTTCTTTAACTAGCTCCAACACCACACTTCTTTAACCTGCTCCAACACCACACTTCTTTAACCTGCTCCAACACCACACTTCTTTAACCTGCTCCAACACCACACTTCTTTAACTAGCTCCAACACCACACTTCTTTAACCTGCTCCAACACCACACTTTGTTAGATAGCTCCAACACCACACTTCTTTAACCTGCTCCAACACCACACTTTGTTAGCTAGCTTTGTTAACCTTTCTGATCTCCCCATCCCGGATCCGGGTTCGTGAATACAGACTCAAGCTCATTACCATAACGCAACGTTAACTATTCATGAAAATCGCAAATGAAATGAAATAAATATGCCATCTCTCAAGCTTAGCCTTTTGTTAACAACACTGTCATCTCAGATTTTCAAAATATGCTTCTCAACCATTGCAAAACAAGCATTTGTGTAACAGTATTGATGGCTAACGTAGCATTTAGCATTAGCATTCAGCTGGCAACATTTACACAAAAAAACAGAAAAGCATTCAAAAAAATCATTTACCTTTGAAGAACTTCAGATGTTTTCAATGAGGAGACTCTCAGATAGCAAATGTTCAGTTTTTCCTGAAAGATTATTTGTTTAGGACAAATCGCTCCGTTTTCTGCGTCACGTTTAGCTATGAAAAAACCCCTGTATCCAGGATTGTGTAAATCTATCAGCAAGCTCATTAGCATAACACAACGTTAACTATTTATGAAAATCGCAAATGAAATGAAATAAATATGCCATCTCTCAAGCTTAGCCTTTTGTAAACAACACTGTCATCTCAGATTTTCAAAATATGCTTCTCAACCATAGGAAAACAATCATTTGTGTAAAAGTAGCTAGCTAGAGTTAGCATTTCGCGTTAGCATTTAGCGTTAGCATTAGCGTTAGCATCCAGCACGCAACATTAACAAAAACATAAAAGCCTTCAAATAAAATCATTTACCTTTGAAGAACTTCTGATGTTTTCAATGAGGATACTCTCAGTTAGATAGCAGATGCTCAGTTTTTCCAAAAAGATTCCTTGTGTATTAGAAATAGCTCCGTTTTATACATCACATTTGGCTACCAAAAAAAATCCATAAATTCAGTCCTCAAAACGCAAACTTTTTTCCAAATTAACTCCATAATATCGACTGAAAACATGGCAAACGTTGTTTAGAATCAATCCTCAAGGTGTTTTTCACATATCTCTTCATTGATACATCGTTCTTGGACACATGCTTTCTCTCCTGAATCCCAGGAGAAAATGACCGCACCTGAAGATTACGCACAAATTTAGACAAAGGACACCGGGCGGACCTCTGGAAAATGTAGTCTCTTATGGCCAATCTTCCAATGATATGCCTACAAATACGTCACAATGCTGCTAAGACCTTGGGCGAACGACAGAAAGTGTAGGCTCATTCCTTGCGCAATCACAGCCATATAAGGAGAGAATGGAAAACAGAGCTTCAGAAATTCTGCTAATTCCTGGGTGATGCATCATCTTGGTTTCGCCTGTAGAATGAGTTCTGGGGCACTTACAGACAAAATCTTTGCAGATTCTGAAACTTCAGAGTGTTTTCTTTCCACAACTGTCAAGAATATGCATAGTCGAGCATCTTTTCGTGACAAAATATCGCGCTTAAAACGGGAACGTTTTTTATCCAAAAATGAAATAGCGCCCCTAGAGCTCTAAGAGGTTAACTAACTTCAAAAGAATGGGGTTGGTCTTTCACAATCATTACTTGTGATTATATGATACACACGTAACTGCCAAAATAAAGGAAACACTTGAGTAAATGAAAGCAGGTGCTTCCACACAGGTGTGGTAATTATGCAATTAACATCCCATTATGCTTAGGGTCATGTATGAAAATGCCCAGTTGCCCATTATTTTGGTGACTATGTCTAGAAGAAGAGACCTCTTACTTTGAAAGAGTGATTGCAAAGTGTGTGTGTGTGTGTGTGTGTGTGTGTGTGTGTGTGTGTGTGTGTGTGTGTGTGTGTGTGTGTGTGTGTGTGTGTGTGTGTGTGTGTGTGTGTGTGTGTGTGTGTGTGTGTGTGTGTGTGTCACTAGATCTCAACCCAATTGAACAGTTATGGGAGATCCCTCCAAGAGTTCCAGACACTTGTAGAAACTATGCCAAGTTATATTGAAGCTGTTCTGGTATTTTATGTTGGTGTTTCCTTTATTTTGGCAGTTACCTGTTTAATGCTTTATCATGATCACTTCTGGCAATAAATAAACATTTACACACCATATCAAAATTTAACATTTCTGAACTATATCTAGTCACATCACTAACCCAGCATTAGTCCCACATATCACTAACTCAGCATTAGTCACACATATCACTAACTCAGCATTAGTCACACATATCACTAACCCAGCATTAGTCACACACATCACTAACTCAGCATTAGTCACACATATCACTAACTCAGCATTAGTCACACATATCACTAACCCAGCATTAGTCACACATATCACTAACTCAGCATTAGTCACACATATCATTAACTCAGCATTAGTAAAACAGATCATTAACTCAGCATTAGTCCCACATATCACTAACCCAGCATTAGTCACGCAGATCATTAACCCAGCATTAGTCACACAGATCATTAGCTCAGCATTAGTCACACAGATCATTAACTCAGCATTAGTCACACAGATCATTAACCCAGCATTAGTCACACAGACTATTGCCAAGCTGAACACCTTCATTTACATTTAAAAACAGCCCGGTCTTACAGACATCAAAATAAAAACACAATTAATTAGCAAAATTCCAGTAAATTCCCCAACATTCCCAGGTTTTCCAGGAATCCGAATTCGAAGAGTCCCAGAATCAGAAAATAACACGCAAGTTATCTGCTATCCTCCATCCAGGATTTCTGGAAAATCTGGAAATGTTTGTAAAGTTACTGAAATTCTGCAACCCTAGCAACGTAACTCCCACTACGGGCCAATACCAAACTGAATTAGGACTGCCTAATTTTGGCAGTTACCTGTTTAATGCTTTATCATGATCACTTCTGGCAATAAATAAACATTTACACACCATATCAAAATTTAACGTTTCTGAACTATATCTAGTCACATCACTAACCCAGCATTAGTCCCACATATCACTAACTCAGCATTAGTCACACATATCACTAACTCAGCATTAGTCACACATATCACTAACCCAGCATTAGTCACACACATCACTAACTCAGCATTAGTCACACATATCACTAACTCAGCATTAGTCACACATATCACTAACCCAGCATTAGTCACACATATCACTAACTCAGCATTAGTCACACATATCACTAACTCAGCATTAGTCACACATATCACTAACCCAGCATTAGTCACACACATCACTAACTCAGCATTAGTCACACATATCACTAACTCAGCATTAGTCACACATATCACTAACCCAGCATTAGTCACACATATCACTAACTCAGCATTAGTCACACATATCATTAACTCAGCATTAGTAAAACAGATCATTAACTCAGCATTAGTCCCACATATCACTAACCCAGCATTAGTCACGCAGATCATTAACTCAGCATTAGTCACACATATCACTAACCCAGCATTAGTCACACATATCACTAACCCAGCATTAGTCTCACATATCACTAACTCAGCATTAGTCACACATATCACTAACCCAGCATTAGTCACACATATCACTAACTCAGCATTAGTCACACATATCACTAACTCAGCATTAGTAACACAGATCATTAACTCAGCATTAGTCCCACATATCACTAACCCAGCATTAGTCACGCAGATCATTAACCCAGCATTAGTCACACAGATCATTAACTCAGCATTAGTCACACATATCACTAACCCAGCATTAGTCACACATATTACTAACCCAGCATTAGTCTCACATATCACTAACTCAGCATTAGTCACACATATCACTAACCCAGCATTAGTCACACATATCACTAACTCAGCATTAGTCACACATATCACTAACTCAGCATTAGTCACACAGATCATTAACCCAGCATTAGTCACACAGATCATTAACTCAGCATTAGTCACACAGATCATTAGCTCAGCATTAGTCACACAGATCATTAACTCAGCATTAGTCACACAGATCATTAACCCAGCATTAGTCACACAGACTATTGCCAAGCTGAACACCTTCATTTACATTTAAAAACAGCCCGGTCTTACAGACATCAAAATAAAAACACAATTAATTAGCAAAATTCCAGTAAATTCCCCAACATTCCCAGGTTTTCCAGGAATCCGAATTCGAAGAGTCCCAGAATCAGAAAATAACACGCAAGTTATCTGCTATCCTCCATCCAGGATTTCTGGAAAATCTGGAAATGTTTGTAAAGTTACTGAAATTCTGCAACCCTAGCAACGTAACTCCCACTACGGGCCAATACCAAACTGAATTAGGACTGCCTAATGTTGATCTTACGTCTGATGTTACATTGAAATCTGATGTTAAAGAGCAATTTGCTGTCACTATTTCTCCCTCTAGCCATTGAAACGCATTGAGCCTTATTGAGATACAGCAGTATAGTGCTGCAGAAAAGTCCCCCAATCCCAAGCCAACATCTGACTGCATCACCTCCATTATTAGTTTTACGTTGCAATTAATGGCAAAGGAGCTGATCTGATTGATCAAAAGGACTAATTACTGGCAACGAATCAGAATTGACATGTATGTGTAAACACAGCCTTTATGAGAAACCTATAAACAGATGATGTCACCCACTGAGACAGACAGACTCTGTACCTGTACGGCTGGTTGATGATTATAAATTTACAATCCGTAGTTTTTTTTATCTTCTTTTGTCTGTTATTTTTAAATAACAGATTTTTAAATAATGATGATTAAACTTGTTTGAGAATAAAGAAGCAGCTCTGAAGTACCAGTATGACTGTGATTGACTTTGTGTTGAGCAGGAGACGTGTTTCCATCAGAGACGATGTGTTTCCATCGGAGACGACGTGTTTCCATCGGAGACGACGTGTTTCCATCAGAGACGATGTGTTTCCATCGGAGACGATGTACGATGTGTTTCCATCGGAGACGATGTGTTTCCATCAGAGACGATGTGTTTCCATCAGAGACGATGTGTTTCCATCGGAGACGATGTGTTTCCATCAGAGACGATGTGTTTCCATCGGAGACGATGTGTTTCCATCAGAGACGATGTGTTTCCATCGGAGACGATGTGTTTCCATCAGAGACGATGTGTTTCCATCAGAGACGATGTGTTTCCATCAGAGACGATGTGTTTCCATCAGAGACGATGTACGATGTGTTTCCATCGGAGACGATGTGTTTCCATCAGAGACGATGTGTTTCCATCAGAGACGATGTGTTTCCATCAGAGACGATGTGTTTCCATCAGAGACGATGTGTTTCCATCAGAGACGATGTGTTTCCATCAGAGACGATGTACGATGTGTTTCCATCGGAGACGATGTGTTTCCATCAGAGACGATGTGTTTCCATCAGAGACGATGTGTTTCCATCAGAGACGATGTGTTTCCATCAGAGACGATGTGTTTCCATCAGAGACGATGTGTTTCCATCAGAGACGATGTGTTTCCATCAGAGACGATGTGTTTCCATCAGAGATGATGTGTTTCCATCAGAGACGATGTGTTTCCATCAGAGACGATGTGTTTCCATCAGAGATGCGTTTCCATCGGACTGACTTTATTGCGGATAAACGTCTGTGCGCATAAAATAACATTTGCAATTAAATTCACATTTCCCAAATTAAAAATACAATGAAATTCACACGTCCCAAATTAAAAATACAATTAAATTCACACGTCCCAAATTAAAAATACAATTCAATTCACACGTCCCAAATTAAAAATACAATGAAATCCACACGTCCCAAATTAAAAATACAATGAAATTCACACGTCCCAAATTAAAAATACAATGAAATCCACACGTCCCAAATTAAAAATACAATGAAATTCACACGTCCCAAATTAAAAATACAATGAAATTCACACGTCCCAAATTAAAAATACAATGAAATCCACACGTCCCAAATTAAAAATACAATGAAATTCACACATCCCTTATTAAAAATACAATTAAATTCACATGTCCCTTATTAAAAATACAATGAAATTGACACGTCCCAAATTAAAAATACAATTAAATTCACACGTCCCTTATTAAAAATACAATGAAATTCACACGTCCCAAATTAAAAATACAATGAAATTCACACGTCCCTTATTAAAAATACAATTAAATTCACACGTCCCAAATTAAAAATACAATGAAATTCACACGTCCCAAATTAAAAATACAATGAAATTCACACGTCCCAAATTAAAAATACAATTAAATTCACACGTCCCAAATTAAAAATACAATTAAATTCACACGTCCCTTATTAAAAATACAATTAAATTCACACGTCCCAAATTAAAAATACAATTAAATTCACACGTCCCAAATTAAAAATACAATTAAATTCACACGTCCCAATTTAAAAATGCAATTAAATTCACACGTCCCAAATTAAAAATACAATGAAATTCACACGTCCCAAATTAAAAATACAATTAAATTCACACGTCCCAAATTAAAAATACAATGAAATTCACACGTCCCAAATTAAAAATACAATTAAATTCACACATCCCAAATAAAAAATACAATGAAATTGACACGTCCCAAATTAAAAATACAATGAAATTCACACGTCCCAAATTAAAAATACAATTAAATTCACATTTCCCAAATTAAAAATACAATTAAATTCACACGTCCCAAATTAAAAATACAATTAAATTCACACGTCCCTTATTAAAAATACAATGAAATTCACACGTCCCAAATTAAAAATACAATGAAATTCACACGTCCCAAATTAAAAATACAATTAAATTCACACGTCCCAAATTAAAAATACAATTAAATTGACACGTCCCAAATTAAAAATACAATGAAATTCACACGTCCCAAATTAAAAATACAATGAAATTCACACGTCCCTTATTAAAAATACAATTAAATTCACACGTCCCTTATTAAAAATACAATTAAATTCACACGTCCCAAATTAAAAATACAATTAAATTCACACGTCCCTTATTAAAAATACAATGAAATTGACACGTCCCAAATTAAAAATACAATGAAATTGACACGTCCCAAATTAAAAATACAATGAAATCCACACGTCCCAAATAAAAAATACAATGAAATTCACACGTCCCAAATTAAAAATACAATGAAATTCACACGTCCCTTATTAAAAATACAATTAAATTCACACGTCCCAAATTAAAAATACAATGAAATTCACACGTCCCAAATTAAAAATACAATTAAATTCACACGTCCCAAATTAAAAATACAATTAAATTCACACGTCCCAAATTAAAAATACAATGAAATTCACACGTCCCAAATTAAAAATACAATTAAATTCACACATCCCAAATAAAAAATACAATGAAATTGACACGTCCCAAATTAAAAATACAATTAAATTCACACGTCCCTTATTAAAAATACAATGAAATTCACACGTCCCAAATTAAAAATACAATGAAATTCACACGTCCCTTATTAAAAATACAATTAAATTCACACGTCCCAAATTAAAAATACAATGAAATTCACACGTCCCAAATTAAAAATACAATGAAATTCACAAGTCCCAAATTAAAAATACAATTAAATTCACACGTCCCAAATTAAAAATACAATTAAATTCACACGTCCCTTATTAAAAATACAATTAAATTCACACGTCCCAAATTAAAAATACAATTAAATTCACACGTCCCAAATTAAAAATGCAATTAAATTCACACGTCCCAAATTAAAAATACAATGAAATTCACACGTCCCAAATTAAAAATACAATTAAATTCACACGTCCCAAATTAAAAATACAATGAAATTCACACGTCCCAAATTAAAAATACAATTAAATTCACACATCCCAAATAAAAAATACAATGAAATTGACACGTCCCAAATTAAAAATACAATGAAATTCACACGTCCCAAATTAGAAATACAATTAAATTCACACGTCCCAAATTAAAAATACAATTAAATTCACACGTCCCAAATTAAAAATACAATTAAATTGACACGTCCCAAATTAAAAATACAATGAAATTCACACGTCCCAAATTAAAAATACAATGAAATTCACACGTCCCAAATTAAAAATACAATGAAATTCACACGTCCCAAATTAAAAATACAATGAAATTCACACGTCCCAAATTAAAAATACAATTAAATTCACACGTCCCAAATTAAAAATGCAATTAAATTCACACGTCCCAAATTAAAAATACAATGAAATCCACACGTCCCAAATTAAAAATACAATGAAATTCACACATCCCTTATTAAAAATACAATTAAATTCACATGTCCCTTATTAAAAATACAATGAAATTGACACGTCCCAAATTAAAAATACAATTAAATTCACACGTCCCTTATTAAAAATACAATGAAATTCACACGTCCCAAATTAAAAATACAATGAAATTCACACGTCCCTTATTAAAAATACAATTAAATTCACACGTCCCAAATTAAAAATACAATGAAATTCACACGTCCCAAATTAAAAATACAATGAAATTCACACGTCCCAAATTAAAAATACAATTAAATTCACACGTCCCAAATTAAAAATACAATTAAATTCACACGTCCCTTATTAAAAATACAATTAAATTCACACGTCCCAAATTAAAAATACAATTAAATTCACACGTCCCAAATTAAAAATACAATTAAATTCACACGTCCCAATTTAAAAATGCAATTAAATTCACACGTCCCAAATTAAAAATACAATGAAATTCACACGTCCCAAATTAAAAATACAATTAAATTCACACGTCCCAAATTAAAAATACAATGAAATTCACACGTCCCAAATTAAAAATACAATTAAATTCACACATCCCAAATAAAAAATACAATGAAATTGACACGTCCCAAATTAAAAATACAATGAAATTCACACGTCCCAAATTAAAAATACAATTAAATTCACATTTCCCAAATTAAAAATACAATTAAATTCACACGTCCCAAATTAAAAATACAATTAAATTCACACGTCCCTTATTAAAAATACAATGAAATTCACACGTCCCAAATTAAAAATACAATGAAATTCACACGTCCCAAATTAAAAATACAATTAAATTCACACGTCCCAAATTAAAAATACAATTAAATTGATACGTCCCAAATTAAAAATACAATGAAATTCACACGTCCCAAATTAAAAATACAATGAAATTCACACGTCCCTTATTAAAAATACAATTAAATTCACACGTCCCTTATTAAAAATACAATTAAATTCACACGTCCCAAATTAAAAATACAATTAAATTCACACGTCCCTTATTAAAAATACAATGAAATTGACACGTCCCAAATTAAAAATACAATGAAATTGACACGTCCCAAATTAAAAATACAATGAAATCCACACGTCCCAAATAAAAAATACAATGAAATTCACACGTCCCAAATTAAAAATACAATGAAATTCACACGTCCCTTATTAAAAATACAATTAAATTCACACGTCCCAAATTAAAAATACAATGAAATTCACACGTCCCAAATTAAAAATACAATTAAATTCACACGTCCCAAATTAAAAATACAATTAAATTCACACGTCCCAAATTAAAAATACAATGAAATTCACACGTCCCAAATTAAAAATACAATTAAATTCACACATCCCAAATAAAAAATACAATGAAATTGACACGTCCCAAATTAAAAATACAATTAAATTCACACGTCCCTTATTAAAAATACAATGAAATTCACACGTCCCAAATTAAAAATACAATGAAATTCACACGTCCCTTATTAAAAATACAATTAAATTCACACGTCCCAAATTAAAAATACAATGAAATTCACACGTCCCAAATTAAAAATACAATGAAATTCACACGTCCCAAATTAAAAATACAATTAAATTCACACGTCCCAAATTAAAAATACAATTAAATTCACACGTCCCTTATTAAAAATACAATTAAATTCACACGTCCCAAATTAAAAATACAATTAAATTCACACGTCCCAAATTAAAAATGCAATTAAATTCACACGTCCCAAATTAAAAATACAATGAAATTCACACGTCCCAAATTAAAAATACAATTAAATTCACACATCCCAAATTAAAAATACAATGAAATTCACACGTCCCAAATTAAAAATACAATTAAATTCACACATCCCAAATAAAAAATACAATGAAATTGACACGTCCCAAATTAAAAATACAATGAAATTCACACGTCCCAAATTAAAAATACAATTAAATTCACACGTCCCAAATTAAAAATACAATTAAATTCACACGTCCCAAATTAAAAATACAATTAAATTGACACGTCCCAAATTAAAAATACAATGAAATTCACACGTCCCAAATTAAAAATACAATGAAATTCACACGTCCCAAATTAAAAATACAATGAAATTCACACGTCCCAAATTAAAAATACAATGAAATTCACACGTCCCAAATTAAAAATACAATTAAATTCACACGTCCCAAATTAAAAATGCAATTAAATTCACACGTCCCAAATTAAAAATACAATGAAATTCACACGTCCCAAATTAAAAATACAATTAAATTCACACGTCCCAAATTAAAAATACAATTAAATTCACACGTCCCAAATTAAAAATACAATGAAATTCACACGTCCCAAATTAAAAATACAATTAAATTGACACGTCCCAAATTAAAAATACAATGAAATTCACATTTCCCAAATTAAAAATACAATGAAATTGACACGTCCCAAATTAAAAATACAATGAAATCCACACGTCCCAAATAAAAAATACAATGAAATTCACACGTCCCAAATTAAAAATACAATGAAATCCACACGTCCCAAATAAAAAATACAATGAAATTCACACGTCCCAAATTAAAAATACAATGAAATTCACATGTCCCAAATTAAAAATACAATGAAATTCACACGTCCCTTATTAAAAATACAATGAAATTGACACGTCCCAAATAAAAAATACAATGAAATTCACACGTCCCAAATTAAAAATACAATGAAATTCACATGTCCCAAATTAAAAATACAAGTTAAATGTTTTTAATCTCATTTTCAACTATACTAATGATTTTGTCACAAACTGTTGTGTTAGAGTCAACACACACACACAGTATCACATCACATTTCACTAGGACATAGTCAACACACACAGTATCACATCACATCTCACTAGGACATAGTCAACACACACACAGTATCACATCACATTTCACTAAGAGTTAATCAATTTCTTCATTGTGTGTTCAATCAATGGCTAAAATTATATTTCATTATATTTTAATCAATTTTGGATGAGTGTATCTGTTTGTTTGAGCTCGAATGTGCTCTCTCTCTCTCTCTTTCTCTCTCTGTCTCTCTCTCTTTCTCTCTCTGTGTGTCTCTCTGTGTCTCTCTCTCTCCTGGTGTGACTATAGCGATGAGGCAGGAGGAAGTGTCTCCAGGTGATTAGGAGAGAGGGAACAGGTACAGTGCTTCATTAAGCGTAGCTACGGTAAT
This sequence comes from Oncorhynchus mykiss, assembly GCF_013265735.2. Taxonomy (NCBI): domain Eukaryota; kingdom Metazoa; phylum Chordata; class Actinopteri; order Salmoniformes; family Salmonidae; genus Oncorhynchus; species Oncorhynchus mykiss. The sequence goes on from NC_048574.1 coordinate 533,850, forward strand.
GAGCTGATGGACGTTTTGAGTCCTGAACATTTTAATGATCCATCATTTCAGATTCTTATGGTGTATTTTATACACACAGTTGATGAGGTAACGGGATGTGAAAAATCCTGGCCCATGTTTATCAAGGGGCCCGGGTAGCCTAGTGGTTAGAGCATTGGGCCTGGTTCCTGGAAAGGTTGCTGGATCGAATCCCCGAGCTGACAAGGTAAAAAATCTGTCGTTTTGCCCCTGACCAAGGCAGTTAACCCACTGTTCCCCGGGCTCTGAACAAGGCAGTTAACCCACTGTTCCCCGGGCCCTGAACAAGGCAGTTAACCCACTGTTCCCCTGAACAAGACAGTTAAACCACTGTTCCCCGGGCCCTGAACAAGGCAGTTAACCCACTGTTCCACTGAACAAGGCAGTTAACCCACTGTTCCCCTGAACAAGGCAGTTAACCCACTGTTCCCCTGAACAAGGCAGTTAACCCACTGTTCCCCTGAACAAGGCAGTTAACCCACTATTCCCTGAACAAGGCAGTTAACCCACTGTTCCCCTGAACAAGGCAGTTAACCCACTCTTCCCGGTGCTCTGAACAAGGCAGTTAACCCACTGTTCCCCGGGCTCTGAACAAGGCAGATGTTCTACTGAACAAGGCAGTTTACCCACTGTTCCCCGGGCTCTGAATAAGGCAGTTAACCCACTGTTCCCCGGAACAAGGCAGCTAACCCACTGTTCCCCGGGTTCTGAACAAGGTAGTTAACCCACTGTTCCCCGGGCCTGAACAAGGCAGTTAACCCACTGTTCCCCGGGCTTTGAGCAAGGCAGTTAACCCACTGTTCCCCGGGCTCTGAACAAGGCAGTTAACCCCCTGTTCCCCGGGCTCTGAACAAGGCAGTTAACCCACTGTTCCCCGGGCCCTAAACAAGGCAGTTAACCCACTGTTCCCCTGAACAAGACAGTTAACCCACTGTTCCCCGGGCCCTGAACAAGGCAGTAAACCCACTGTTCCCCTGCACAAGGCAGTTAACACACTGTTCCCCTGAACAAGGCAGTTAACCCACTGTTCCCCTGAACAAGGCAGTTAACCCACTGTTCCCCTGAACAAGGCAGTTAACCCACTGTTCCCCTGAAGAAGGCAGTTAACCCACTGTTCCCTGAACAAGGCAGTTAACCCACTGTTCCCCTGAACAAGGCAGTTAACCCACTGTTCCCCTGAACAAGGCAGTTAACCCACTCTTCCCCGGGCTCTGAACAAGGCAGTTAACCCACTGTTCCCCGGGCTCTGAACAAGGCAGTTGTTCCACTGAACAAGGCAGTTAACCCACTGTTCCCCGGGCTCTGAACAAGGCAGTTAACCCACTGTTCCCCGGAACAAGGCAGTTAACCCACTGTTCCCCGGGCTCTGAACAAGGCAGTTAACCCACTTTTCCCCTGAACAAGGCAGTTAACCCACTGTTCCCCAGGCTCTGAACAAGGCAGTTAACCCACTGTTCCCCGGGCCTGAACAAGGCAGTTAACCCACTGTTCCACGGGCTTTGAGCAAGGCAGTTAACCCACTGTTCCGCGGGCTCTGAACAAGGCAGTTAACCCACTGTTCCCCGGGCTCTAAACAAGGCAGTTAACCCACTGTTCCCCGGGCCCTGAGCAAGGCAGTGAACCCACTGTTCCCCTGAACAAGGCAGTTAACCCACTGTTCCCCGGGCTCTGAACAAGGCAGTTAACCCAATGTTCCACGGGCTCTGAACAAGGCAGTTAACCCAATGTTCCACGGGCTCTGAACAAGGAAGTTAACCCACTGTTCCCCTGCACAAGGCAGTTAACACACTGTTCCCCTGAACAAGGCAGTTAACCCACTGTTCCCCTGAACAAGGCAGTTAACCCACTGTTCCCCTGAAAAAGGCAGTTAACCCACTGTTCCCCTGAACAAGGCAGTTAACCCACTGTTCCCTGAACAAGGCAGTTAACCCACTGTTCCCCTGAACAAGGCAGTTAACCCACTGTTCCCCTGAACAAGGCAGTTAACCCACTGTTCCCCTGAACAAGGCAGTTAACCCACTGTTCCCCGGGCTTTGAGCAAGGCAGTTAACCCACTGTTTCCCGGGCTCTGAACAAGGCAGTTAACCCCCTGTTCCCCGGGCTCTGAACAAGGCAGTTAACCCACTGTTCCCCGGGCCCTAAACAAGGCAGTTAACCCACTGTTCCCCTGAACAAGACAGTTAACCCACTGTTCCCCGGGCCCTGAACAAGGCAGTAAACCCACTGTTCCCCTGCACAAGGCAGTTAACACACTGTTCCCCTGAACAAGGCAGTTAACCCACTGTTCCCCTGAACAAGGCAGTTAACCCACTGTTCCCCTGAACAAGGCAGTTAACCCACTGTTCCCCTGAACAAGGCAGTTAACCCACTGTTCCCTGAACAAGGCAGTTAACCCACTGTTCCCCTGAACAAGGCAGTTAACCCACTGTTCCCCTGAACAAGGCAGTTAACCCACTCTTCCCCGGGCTCTGAACAAGGCAGTTAACCCACTGTTCCCCGGGCTCTGAACAAGGCAGTTGTTCCACTGAACAAGGCAGTTAACCCACTGTTCCCCGGGCTCTGAACAAGGCAGTTAACCCACTGTTCCCCGGAACAAGGCAGTTAACCCACTGTTCCCCGGGCTCTGAACAAGGCAGTTAACCCACTTTTCCCCTGAACAAGGCAGTTAACCCACTGTTCCCCAGGCTCTGAACAAGGCAGTTAACCCACTGTTCCCCGGGCCTGAACAAGGCAGTTAACCCACTGTTCCACGGGCTTTGAGCAAGGCAGTTAACCCACTGTTCCGCGGACTCTGAACAAGGCAGTTAACCCACTGTTCCCCGGGCTCTAAACAAGGCAGTTAACCCACTGTTCCCCGGGCCCTGAGCAAGGCAGTGAACCCACTGTTCCCCTGAACAAGGCAGTTAACCCACTGTTCCCCGGGATCTGAACAAGGCAGTTAACCCAATGTTCCACGGGCTCTGAACAAGGCAGTTAACCCAATGTTCCACGGGCTCTGAACAAGGAAGTTAACCCACTGTTCCCCTGCACAAGGCAGTTAACACACTGTTCCCCTGAACAAGGCAGTTAACCCACTGTTCCCCTGAACAAGGCAGTTAACCCACTGTTCCCCTGAAAAAGGCAGTTAACCCACTGTTCCCCTGAACAAGGCAGTTAACCCACTGTTCCCTGAACAAGGCAGTTAACCCACTGTTCCCTGAACAAGGCAGTTAACCCACTGTTCCCCTGAACAAGGCAGTTAACCCACTGTTCCCCTGAACAAGGCAGTTAACCCACTGTTCCCCTGAACAAGGCAGTTAACCCACTGTTCCCCGGGCTCTGAACAAGGCAGTTATTCCACTGAAAAAGGCAGTTAAACCACTGTTCCCCGGGCTCTGAACAAGGCAGTTAACCCACTTTTCCCCTGAACAAGGCAGTTAACCCACTGTTCCCCAGGCTCTGAACAAGGCAGTTAACCCACTGTTGCCCGGGCCTGAACAAGGCAGTTAACCCACTGTTCCACGGGCTTTGAGCAAGGCAGTTAACCCACTGTTCCCCGGGCTCAGAACAAGGCAGTTAACCCACTGTTCCCCGGGCTCTAAACAAGGCAGTTAACCCACTGTTCCCCGGGCTCTGAACAAGGCAGTTAACCCACTGTTCCCCGGGCCCTGAGCAAGGCAGTGAACCCACTGTTCCCCTGAACAAGGCAGTTAACCCACTGTTCCCCGGGCTCTGAACACGGCAGTTAACCCACTGTTCCACGGGCTCTGAACAAGGAAGTTAACCCACTGTTCCCCTGAACAAGGCAGTTAACCCACGGTTCCCCGGGCCCTGAACAAGGCAGTTAACCCACTGTTCCCCAGGCTCTGAACAAGGCAGTTAACCCACTGTTGCCCGGGCCTGAACAAGGCAGTTAACCCACTGTTCCCCTGAACAAGGCAGTTAACCCACTGTTCCCTTGAACAAGGCAGTTAACCCACTATTCCCTGAACAAGGCAGTTAACCCACTGTTCCCCTGAACAAGGCAGTTAACCCACTCTTCCCGGTGCTCTGAACAAGGCAGTTAACCCACTGTTCCCCGGGCTCTGAACAAGGCAGATGTTCTACTGAACAAGGCAGTTTACCCACTGTTCCCCGGGCTCTGAATAAGGCAGTTAACCCACTGTTCCCCGGAACAAGGCAGCTAACCCACTGTTCCCCGGGTTCTGAACAAGGCAGTTAACCCACTGTTCCCCGGGCTCTGAACAAGGCAGTTAACCCCCTGTTCCCCGGGCTCTGAACAAGGCAGTTAACCCACTGTTCCCCGGGCCCTAAACAAGGCAGTTAACCCACTGTTCCCCTGAACAAGACAGTTAACCCACTGTTCCCCGGGCCCTGAACAAGGCAGTAAACCCACTGTTCCCCTGCACAAGGCAGTTAACACACTGTTCCCCTGAACAAGGCAGTTAACCCACTGTTCCCCTGAACAAGGCAGTTAACCCACTGTTCCCCTGAAGAAGGCAGTTAACCCACTGTTCCCTGAACAAGGCAGTTAACCCACTGTTCCCCTGAACAAGGCAGTTAACCCACTGTTCCCCTGAACAAGGCAGTTAACCCACTCTTCCCCGGGCTCTGAACAAGGCAGTTAACCCACTGTTCCCCGGGCTCTGAACAAGGCAGTTGTTCCACTGAACAAGGCAGTTAACCCACTGTTCCCCGGGCTCTGAACAAGGCAGTTAACCCACTGTTCCCCGGAACAAGGCAGTTAACCCACTGTTCCCCGGGCTCTGAACAAGGCAGTTAACCCACTTTTCCCCTGAACAAGGCAGTTAACCCACTGTTCCCCAGGCTCTGAACAAGGCAGTTAACCCACTGTTCCCCGGGCCTGAACAAGGCAGTTAACCCACTGTTCCACGGGCTTTGAGCAAGGCAGTTAACCCACTGTTCCGCGGGCTCTGAACAAGGCAGTTAACCCACTGTTCCCCGGGCTCTAAACAAGGCAGTTAACCCACTGTTCCCCGGGCCCTGAGCAAGGCAGTGAACCCACTGTTCCCCTGAACAAGGCAGTTAACCCACTGTTCCCCGGGCTCTGAACAAGGCAGTTAACCCAATGTTCCACGGGCTCTGAACAAGGCAGTTAACCCAATGTTCCACGGGCTCTGAACAAGGAAGTTAACCCACTGTTCCCCTGCACAAGGCAGTTAACACACTGTTCCCCTGAACAAGGCAGTTAACCCACTGTTCCCCTGAACAAGGCAGTTAACCCACTGTTCCCCTGAAAAAGGCAGTTAACCCACTGTTCCCCTGAACAAGGCAGTTAACCCACTGTTCCCTGAACAAGGCAGTTAACCCACTGTTCCCCTGAACAAGGCAGTTAACCCACTGTTCCCCTGAACAAGGCAGTTAACCCACTGTTCCCCTGAACAAGGCAGTTAACCCACTGTTCCCCGGGCTTTGAGCAAGGCAGTTAACCCACTGTTCCCCGGGCTCTGAACAAGGCAGTTAACCCCCTGTTCCCCGGGCTCTGAACAAGGCAGTTAACCCACTGTTCCCCGGGCCCTAAACAAGGCAGTTAACCCACTGTTCCCCTGAACAAGACAGTTAACCCACTGTTCCCCGGGCCCTGAACAAGGCAGTAAACCCACTGTTCCCCTGCACAAGGCAGTTAACACACTGTTCCCCTGAACAAGGCAGTTAACCCACTGTTCCCCTGAACAAGGCAGTTAACCCACTGTTCCCCTGAACAAGGCAGTTAACCCACTGTTCCCCTGAACAAGGCAGTTAACCCACTGTTCCCTGAACAAGGCAGTTAACCCACTGTTCCCCTGAACAAGGCAGTTAACCCACTGTTCCCCTGAACAAGGCAGTTAACCCACTCTTCCCCGGGCTCTGAACAAGGCAGTTAACCCACTGTTCCCCGGGCTCTGAACAAGGCAGTTGTTCCACTGAACAAGGCAGTTAACCCACTGTTCCCCGGGCTCTGAACAAGGCAGTTAACCCACTGTTCCCCGGAACAAGGCAGTTAACCCACTGTTCCCCGGGCTCTGAACAAGGCAGTTAACCCACTTTTCCCCTGAACAAGGCAGTTAACCCACTGTTCCCCAGGCTCTGAACAAGGCAGTTAACCCACTGTTCCCCGGGCCTGAACAAGGCAGTTAACCCACTGTTCCACGGGCTTTGAGCAAGGCAGTTAACCCACTGTTCCGCGGACTCTGAACAAGGCAGTTAACCCACTGTTCCCCGGGCTCTAAACAAGGCAGTTAACCCACTGTTCCCCGGGCCCTGAGCAAGGCAGTGAACCCACTGTTCCCCTGAACAAGGCAGTTAACCCACTGTTCCCCGGGCTCTGAACAAGGCAGTTAACCCAATGTTCCACGGGCTCTGAACAAGGCAGTTAACCCAATGTTCCACGGGCTCTGAACAAGGAAGTTAACCCACTGTTCCCCTGCACAAGGCAGTTAACACACTGTTCCCCTGAACAAGGCAGTTAACCCACTGTTCCCCTGAACAAGGCAGTTAACCCACTGTTCCCCTGAAAAAGGCAGTTAACCCACTGTTCCCCTGAACAAGGCAGTTAACCCACTGTTCCCTGAACAAGGCAGTTAACCCACTGTTCCCTGAACAAGGCAGTTAACCCACTGTTCCCCTGAACAAGGCAGTTAACCCACTGTTCCCCTGAACAAGGCAGTTAACCCACTGTTCCCCTGAACAAGGCAGTTAACCCACTGTTCCCCGGGCTCTGAACAAGGCAGTTATTCCACTGAAAAAGGCAGTTAAACCACTGTTCCCCGGGCTCTGAACAAGGCAGTTAACCCACTTTTCCCCTGAACAAGGCAGTTAACCCACTGTTCCCCAGGCTCTGAACAAGGCAGTTAACCCACTGTTGCCCGGGCCTGAACAAGGCAGTTAACCCACTGTTCCACGGGCTTTGAGCAAGGCAGTTAACCCACTGTTCCCCGGGCTCAGAACAAGGCAGTTAACCCACTGTTCCCCGGGCTCTAAACAAGGCAGTTAACCCACTGTTCCCCGGGCTCTGAACAAGGCAGTTAACCCACTGTTCCCCGGGCCCTGAGCAAGGCAGTGAACCCACTGTTCCCCTGAACAAGGCAATTAACCCACTGTTCCCCGGGCTCTGAACACGGCAGTTAACCCACTGTTCCACGGGCTCTGAACAAGGAAGTTAACCCACTGTTCCCCTGAACAAGGCAGTTAACCCACGGTTCCCCGGGCCCTGAACAAGGCAGTTAACCCACTGTTCCCCAGGCTCTGAACAAGGCAGTTAACCCACTGTTGCCCGGGCCTGAACAAGGCAGTTAACCCACTGTTCCCCTGAACAAGGCAGTTAACCCACTGTTCCCTTGAACAAGGCAGTTAACCCACTATTCCCTGAACAAGGCAGTTAACCCACTGTTCCCCTGAACAAGGCAGTTAACCCACTCTTCCCGGTGCTCTGAACAAGGCAGTTAACCCACTGTTCCCCGGGCTCTGAACAAGGCAGATGTTCTACTGAACAAGGCAGTTTACCCACTGTTCCCCGGGCTCTGAATAAGGCAGTTAACCCACTGTTCCCCGGAACAAGGCAGCTAACCCACTGTTCCCCGGGTTCTGAACAAGGTAGTTAACCCACTGTTCCCCGGGCCTGAACAAGGCAGTTAACCCACTGTTCCCCGGGCTATGAGCAAGGCAGTTAACCCACTGTTCCCCGGGCTCTGAACAAGGCAGTTAACCCCCTGTTCCCCGGGCTCTGAACAAGGCAGTTAACCCACTGTTCCCCGGGCCCTAAACAAGGCAGTTAACCCACTGTTCCCCGGAACAAGGCAGCTAACCCACTGTTCCCCGGGTTCTGAACAAGGTAGTTAACCCACTGTTCCCCGGGCCTGAACAAGGCAGTTAACCCACTGTTCCCCGGGCTTTGAGCAAGGCAGTTAACCCACTGTTCCCCGGGCCCTGAACAAGGCAGTAAACCCACTGTTCCCCTGCACAAGGCAGTTAACACACTGTTCCCCTGAACAAGGCAGTTAACCCACTGTTCCCCTGAACAAGGCAGTTAACCCACTGTTCCCCTGAACAAGGCAGTTAACCCACTGTTCCCCTGAACAAGGCAGTTAACCCACTGTTCCCTGAACAAGGCAGTTAACCCACTGTTCCCCTGAACAAGGCAGTTAACCCACTGTTCCCCTGAACAAGGCAGTTAACCCACTCTTCCCCGGGCTCTGAACAAGGCAGTTAACCCACTGTTCCCCGGGCTCTGAACAAGGCAGTTGTTCCACTGAACAAGGCCGTTAACCCACTGTTCCCCGGGCTCTGAACAAGGCAGTTAACCCACTGTTCCCCGGAACAAGGCAGTTAACCCACTGTTCCCCGGGCTCTGAACAAGGCAGTTAACCCACTTTTCCCCTGAACAAGGCAGTTAACCCACTGTTCCCCAGGCTCTGAACAAGGCAGTTAACCCACTGTTCCCCGGGCCTGAACAAGGCAGTTAACCCACTGTTCCACGGGCTTTGAGCAAGGCAGTTAACCCACTGTTCCGCGGGCTCTGAACAAGGCAGTTAACCCACTGTTCCCCGGGCTCTAAACAAGGCAGTTAACCCACTGTTCCCCGGGCCCTGAGCAAGGCAGTGAACCCACTGTTCCCTTGAACAAGGCAGTTAACCCACTGTTCCCCGGGCTCTGAACAAGGCAGTTAACCCAATGTTCCACGGGCTCTGAACAAGGCAGTTAACCCAATGTTCCACGGGCTCTGAACAAGGAAGTTAACCCACTGTTCCCCTGAACAAGGCAGTTAACCCACTGTTCCCCTGAACAAGGCAGTTAACCCACTGTTCCCCTGAAAAAGGCAGTTAACCCACTGTTCCCCTGAACAAGGCAGTTAACCCACTGTTCCCTGAACAAGGCAGTTAACCCACTGTTCCCCTGAACAAGGCAGTTAACCCACTGTTCCCCTGAACAAGGCAGTTAACCCACTGTTCCCCTGAACAAGGCAGTTAACCCACTGTTCCCCGGGCTCTGAACAAGGCAGTTATTCCACTGAAAAAGGCAGTTAAACCACTGTTCCCCGGGCTCTGAACAAGGCAGTTAACCCACTTTTCCCCTGAACAAGGCAGTTAACCCACTGTTCCCCAGGCTCTGAACAAGGCAGTTAACCCACTGTTGCCCGGGCCTGAACAAGGCAGTTAACCCACTGTTCCACGGGCTTTGAGCAAGGCAGTTAACCCACTGTTCCCCGGGCTCAGAACAAGGCAGTTAACCCACTGTTCCCCGGGCTCTAAACAAGGCAGTTAACCCACTGTTCCCCGGGCTCTGAACAAGGCAGTTAACCCACTGTTCCCCGGGCCCTGAGCAAGGCAGTGAACCCACTGTTCCCCTGAACAAGGCAGTTAACCCACTGTTCCCCGGGCTCTGAACACGGCAGTTAACCCACTGTTCCACGGGCTCTGAACAAGGAAGTTAACCCACTGTTCCCCTGAACAAGGCAGTTAACCCACGGTTCCCCGGGCCCTGAACAAGGCAGTTAACCCACTGTTCCCCAGGCTCTGAACAAGGCAGTTAACCCACTGTTGCCCGGGCCTGAACAAGGCAGTTAACCCACTGTTCCACGGGCTTTGAGCAAGGCAGTTAACCCACTGTTCCCCGGGCTCTGAACAAGGCAGTTAACCAACTGTTCCCCAGGCCCTGAACAAGGCAGTTAACCCACTGTTCCCCGGGCTCTGAACAAGGCAGTTAACCAACTGTTCCCCAGGCCCTGAACAAGGCAGTTAACCCACTGTTCCCCGGGCTCTGAACACGGCAGTTAACCCACTGTTCCACGGGCTCTGAACAAGGCAGTTAACCCACTGTTCCCCTGAACAAGGCAGTTAACCCACTGTTCCCCAGGCTCTGAACAAGGCAGTTAACCCACTGTTCCCCTGCACAAGGCAGTTAACCCACTGTTCCCCTGAACAAGGCAGTCAACCCACTGTTCCCCTAAACAAGGCAGTTAACCCACTGTTCCCCGGGCTTTGAGCAAGGCAGTTAACCCACTGTTCCCCGGGCTCTGAACAAGGCAGTTAACCAACTGTTCCCCTGAACAAGGCAGTTAACCCACTGTTCCCCTGAACAAGGCAGTTAACCCACTGTTCCCCGGGCTCTGAACAAGGCAGTTGTTCCACTGAACAAGACACTTAACCCACTGTTCCCCGGGCTCTGAACAAGGCAGTTAACCCACTGTTCCCCTGAACAAGGCAGTTAACCCACTGTTCCCCAGGCTCTGAACAAGGCAGTTGACCCACTGTTCCCCAGGCTCTGAACAAGGCAGTTAACCCACTGTTCCCCGGGCCTGAACAAGGCAGTTGTTCCACTGAACAAGGCAGTTAACCCACTGTTCCCCGGGCCCTGAGCAAGGCAGTGAACCCACTGTTCCCCTGAACAAGGCAGTTAACCCACTGTTCCCCGGGCTCTGAACAAGGCAGTTAACCCACTGTTCCACGGGCTCTGAACAAGGAAGTTAACCCACTGTTCCCCTGAACAAGGCAGTTAACCCATGGTTCCCCGGGCCCTGAACAAGGCAGTTAACCCACTGTGCCCCTGCACAAGGCAGTTAACCCACTGTTCCCCTGAACAAGGCAGTCAACCCACTGTTCCCCTGAACAAGGCAGTCAACCCACTGTTCCCCTGAACAAGGCAGTTAACCCACTGTTCCCCTGAACAAGGCAGTTAACCCACTGTTCCCCTGGCCTGAACAAGGCAGTTAACCCATTGTTCCCCAGGCTTTGAGCAATGCAGTCAACCCACTGTTCCCTGGGCTCTGAACAAGGCAGTTAACCCACTGTTCCCCGTGCTCTGAACAAGGCAGTTAACCCACTGTTCCCCGGGCTCTGAACAAGGCAGTTAACCCACTGTTCCCCAGGCCCTGAACAAGGCAGTTAACCCACTGTTCCCCTGAACAAGGCAGTTAACCCATTGTTCCCCGGGCTCTGAACAAGGCAGTTATTCCACTGAAAAAGGCAGTTAAACCACTGTTCCCCGGGCTCTGAACAAGGCAGTTAACCCACTGTTCCCCTGAACAAGGCAGTTAACCCACTGTTCCCCAGGCTCTGAACAAGGCAGTTAACCCACTGTTCCCCAGGCTCTGAACAAGGCAGTTAACCCACTGTTCCCCAGGCTCTGAACAAGGCAGTTAACGCACTGTTCCCCGGCCCTGAAGACGTGGATGTCATTTAAGGAAGCGCACCTCTCTGATTCAGAGGGGTTAAATGCGGACGAAACATTTGGGTTAAATGCGGAAGACACATTTCAGTTGAATGCAATGACTAGGTATCTCCCTTTCCAACGTGTGCCATGAAAACACACCACCATCAGCATGTAATGTTGACTCACAAACAGCAGGAAACCCGGGATTCATCATCCAGCCATGTTTTTATGAATTCTCCTGTGTCCAGTGTTTTCGGTTCTTAGCCCACTGCAACGTGAGTTTCTTGTTTGTTGCTGAAAGAAGTGAAACTCTTTAAGGTCCGTTGGCTGTCAAATAATAATAATAAACATGTCCCTCCCCACTTCTAAAACCAAAGTTGTGCCTCTGCATTTTTTTATTTGGTCTTTGGGCACCAATGTTGTACTGGAATGTCAGGTGACTAACTAACTATAGCCCGTCTGTTGCTCTGCACATTTGTATCAGCCTCCTTTGTCCTTTTTCATCAAAGATTGTTTTTGGGGGACTACCGAGCATCTCTCTCAAACCAACCGATGTCTGCTTGTTTGCTGAAGCTGTGTACCTGTTGCGTTTAAACACTATGTTAATAAATATAAAAAAATCTGTGTTTATTCAATGCTTCTGTCATCTCATGTCTCATTGGGCTCTAGTTTGTGTGTGTGTGTGTGTGTGTGTGTGTGTGTGTGTGTGTGTGTGTGTGTGTGTAATGATGATCCACACACACACACACACACATCCAACACCACTGAGTCTGACTTGTGTCTGACAATGATCGTGGTTCTGAAAATAAGAGGTCAATAAACTCAGGCTGTAGCATTGCTAAGGTTGAATGATAAGCATGACTTGCGAGTACAAGCTAGCATTGACAGCGCTGTAGAATAAGGCCTATAGCATAAAATGGACTAAACAGGTTCAACAAGCTAAAATATTTGTACATAAACAATACAGCAATGTAGAAATGTCGATGGATTATAAGCCGCATAGCTTAAGCGATATAAACAGATAACATAAAATTGCCTAGCACCATGAAAGAGAAATGCTAACAAATGGCTAATCACTAATAGGCATGCTAAATACCAATGCATTCTGAATGAGAAATGCTAACAAATGGATAATCGCTAATAGGCATGTGCATTCTGATTGAGAAATGCTAATTCTAACAGAAATGCAATCTAGCTAACAAGGTCAACATACAGTGCTTTCAGAAAGTATTCACACCCCTTGACTTTTTCCACATTTTGTTGTGTTACAAACTGAATTTTAAATTGATTAAATCTATATTGTCTCTCACTGGCCTACACAGTGAGAGACAATAAATGAAAAACTGAAATGTCTTGAGTCAATAGGTATTCAACCCCTTTGTTATGGTAAGCCTAAATAAGTTCAGAAGTAACAATTTGCTTAAAAAGTCACATAATATGTTGCATGGACTCACTTACCAAGACGGTAGTAAATGTTCCTCAGTTTTGACTTAAATCTGCTTGAAAATCTATGTTACGACCTGAAAATGGTTGTCTAGCACTGATCAATGACCAATTTGACAGAGCTTGAAGATTTTTGACAATAATTTGGGGCAAATGTTGCACATCCAGGTGTGGAAAGCTCTTAGAGACTTACCCAGAAAGCATCACAGCTGTAATCGTTGCCATAGGTGCTACTACAAAATACTGACTCAAGGGTCTGAATACTTATGTAAATTAGATATTTCTGTATTTCGTTTATCAATAAATATGCACACAAAAAAAACAATTTAACCCATTTTGAATTCTGGCTGTAATGCAACAAAATTTGGAAAATGTCAAGGGATACGAATACTTTCGGGAAGGCCCTGTAAATGGTATTTACAAACAATAATACCTTGATCTCTGAAAACAACAAGACATAAACATCTTGCATCAGAACAGCAAAGGTATTGTGACCACATGAGGAAGAGTAGCAGGAGGAAAACATTCAAATGTTCCTCGGGATGGTGAGGCACATTTCTGACTGAAGAAAGCATGTTTCTGACATCTGCATCTTCTCATGCTGGGGTCCTACACTGACCGTCCAGTGGATACTGACTGCTGATAGGCTAACAAGGCACTGACTGGCGTGGCCTTGGACCTATAAGAACTAAAGAAACATTGGGGGTCTTGTGAATAGGAGGCTGAGCTGAAAAAGAAATCACTAAATATGTGTCTGTCTATGAATGGACTCACTAGACACCACTTTGACAATGTGATGGGCTATTGAGAAATCAGATCCTTTACCCACAGTATATTTACCTTGAAATAGAGGACATCTAGCAGAAGCATTGGCACTTTGGGTTACAGGGCAGGGGGATTGCTCAACATCCACTGTGAAATTAGACGTCTGTCCGGGTGAGCAGGACTTCAAAACTGGCCACTAAAGGCAACGATGAGTGCAATTACCATAAAGAACACTTGGGTGTTGCTAGGGAACGTGGACGGGGATGGTGGATGGGAGTGATCCGCCATCTCCGGATGTGCTAAATGCCAGTACTAGGAACTAATTTGTTACATGTATATTAGCCCTATCCCAAACCTTAACCCTGAACCCAATCCCAAACCTTATCCCTGAACCCAATCCCAAACCTTAACCCTGAACCCAATCCCAAACCTTAACCCTGAACCCAATCCCAAACCTTATCCCTGAACCCAATCCCAAACCTTAACCCTGAACCCAATCCCAAACCTTAACCGTGAAATTAACAATTTAAACCCAATCCCAAACCTTAACCCTGAACCCAATCCCAAACCTTAACCCTGAACCCAATCCCAAACCTTAACCGTGAAATTAACAATTTAAACCCAATCCCAAACCTTAACCGTGAAATTAACAACTTGAAAACCCAATCCCAAACCTCAACCCTGAACCCAATCCCAAACCTCAACCCTGAATTTAACCACTTAAACCCAATCCCAAACCTTAACCGTGAAATGAACAATTTAAACCCAATCCCAAACCTCAACCCTGAATTTAACCACTTAAACCCAATCCCAAACCTTAACCGTGAAATGAACAATTTAAACCCAATCCCAAACCGAACCCCTGAATTTAACAATTTAAACCCAATCCCAAACCTTAACCGTGAAATTAACAATTTAAACCCAATCCCAAACCTTAACCCTGAACCCAATCCCAAACCTTAACCCTGAACCCAATCCCAAACCTTAACCCTGAACCCAATCCCAAACCTTAACCGTGAAATTAACAATTTAAACCCAATCCCAAACCTTAACCGTGAAATTAACAACTTGAAAACCCAATCCCAAACCTCAACCCTGAACCCAATCCCAAACCTCAACCCTGAATTTAACCACTTAAACCCAATCCCAAACCTTAACCGTGAAATGAACAATTTAAACCCAATCCCAAACCTTAACCATGAAATGAACAATTTAAACCCAATCCCAAACCGAACCCCTGAATTTAACAATTTAAACCCAATCCCAAACCTTAACCCTGAATTTAACCACTTAAACCCAATCCCAAACCTTAACCCTGAATATAACCACTTAAACCCAATCCCAAACCCAAACCCTGAATTTAACAATTTAAACCCAATCCCAAACCTTAACCCTGAACTTAACCATTCAGAACAAATGCCTAAGTGTATGCCTACAGCCCAACCCTACCCGTTAAACTCTTACCCTAAAACGGATTCGTATCCTTTACCCAACCCTACCCCCTAAACTCTTACCCTAAACCAGGTTCGTATCCTGTACCCAACCCTACCCCCTAAACTCTTACCCTAAACCGGATTCGAATCCTTTACCTAACCCTACCCCCTAAACTCTTACCCTAAACCAGGTTCGTATCCTGTACCTAAACCTACCCCCTAAACTCGTACCCTAAACCAGGTTCGTAATCTGTAACCAACACTACCCCCTAAACTCTTACCCTAAACCGGGTTCGTATCCTGTACCCAACCCTACCCCCTAAACTCTTACCCTAAACCGGGTTCGTATCCTCTAGCCAACCCTACCCCCTAAACTCATACCCTAAACCAGGTTTGTATCCTCTAGCCAACCCTACCCCCTAAACTCTTACCCTAAACCAGGTTCGTATCCTCTAGCCAACCCTACCCCCTAAACCAGTATCCTCTACCCAACCCTACCCCCTAAACCAGGTCCGTATCCTCTACCCAACCCTACCCCCTAAACCAGGTCCGTATCCTCTACCCAACCCTACCCCATAAACCAGGTTTGTATCCTCTACCCAACCCTACCCCCTAAACCAGGTTGGTATCCTCTACCCAACCCTACCCCCTAAACCAGGTTTGTATCCTCTATCCAACCCTACCCCCTAAACCAGGTTCGTATCCTGTACCCAACCCTACCCCCTAAACTCTTACCCTAAACCAGATTCGTATCCTTTACCCAACCCTACCCCCTAAACTCTTACCCTAAACCAGGTTCGTATCCTCTACCCAACCCTACCCCCTAAACTCTTACCCTAAACCAGGTCCGTATCCTCTACCCAACCCTACCCCCTAAACTCTTACCCTAAACCAGGTGTGTATCCTCTAGCCAACCCTACCCCCTAAACTCTTACCCTAAACCAGGTTTGTATCCTCTAGCCAACCCTACCCCCTAAACCAGTATCCTCTACCCAACCCTACCCCCTAAACCAGGTCCGTATCCTCTACCCAACCCTACCCCCTAAACCAGGTCCGTATCCTCTACCCAACCCTACCCCATAAACCAGGTTTGTATCCTCTACCCAACCCTACCCCCTAAACCAGGTTGGTATCCTCTACCCAACCCTACCCCCTAAACCAGGTTTGTATCCTCTATCCAACCCTACCCCCTAAACCAGGTTCGTATCCTGTACCCAACCCTACCCCCTAAACTCTTACCCTAAACCAGATTCGTATCCTTTACCCAACCCTACCCCCTAAACTCTTACCCTAAACCAGGTTCGTATCCTCTACCCAACCCTACCCCCTAAACTCTTACCCTAAACCAGGTCCGTATCCTCTACCCAACCCTACCCCCTAAACTCTTACCCTAAACCAGGTGTGTATCCTGTACCCAACCCTACCCCCTAAACCAGTATATTCTACCCAAACATACCACCTAAACCAGTATCCTCTACCCAACCCTACCCCCTAAACCAGGTCTGTATCCTCTACCCAACCCTACCCTCTAAACTCTTACCCTAAATCAGGTGTGTATCCTGTACCCAACCCTACCCCCTAAACCAGGTTCGTATCCTCTACCCAACCCTAACCCCTAAACTCTTACCCTAAACCAGAGTGGCTGTAAAGGTGTATATTTGCTGTGCAATACTGCCTTGTTTTCAAAGCTCTCACAGAATCGTTGCATGTGCCGATGTGCCTCTCCAACTCACTCCGATGGGATACATCTGGTACATAAGGTGGTACAGGCTTTGTTTTCCTGCAATCACAATGGGTATCCTCCACAAGTCCCTTATGAGTGACTACGGAGGAAACGTATGTCACATTTTTCTCCATTCCTGTGCATTGAAATGAGAAAACCCTTGATTTTAGAGTGGAGTTGGCTTATTTCTGCAGGTGCATCAATATTTTTTTTCAGATGGTTAAAACCATGTTTTAGCTGTTCCCGGTAAAATAGTTTGCATAGGATCCACGACAGCCATGTCTAAGGACATGAAATATATGGCTATTTAGATGGTTCAGAGAATCTCAGCCTCTATTGCCTTCCTCTCTGCCTTGCGTCTCTTTACCTGTGTCCACATACTACCTTGCATTTTGTCAACTTCATTATGACTTTGCAGTACATGGTTGTCCTTCCAGTGCATGATGGGAATAATCTGCTTTTCGCCCCAACCTGTGTTTGACCTGGATCTGTGTTGTTTGACCTGTGATTGACCTGGATCTGTGTTGTTTGACCTGTATCTGTGTTGTTTGACCTGGATCTGTGTTGTTTGACCTGTGATTGACCTGGATCTGTGTTGTATGACCTGTGATTGACCTGGATCTGTGTTGTTTGACCTGTGATTGACCTGGATCTGTGTTGTATGACCTGTGATTGACCTGTATCTGTGTTGTTTGACCTGTGATTGACCTGGATCTGTGTTGTATGACCTGTGATTGACCTGGATCTGTGTTGTTTGACCTGTGATTGACCTGGATCTGTGTTGTTTGACCTGTGATTGACCTGGATCTGTGTTGTATGACCTGTGATTGACCTGGATCTGTGTTGTATGACCTGTGATTGACCTGGATCTGTGTTGTTTGACCTGTGATTGACCTGGATCTGTGTTGTATGACCTGTGATTGACCTGGATCTGTGTTGTATGACCTGTGATTGACCTGTATCTGTGTTGTATGACCTGTGATTGACCTGTATCTGTGTTGTTTGACCTGTGATTGACCTGGATCTGTGTTGTTGAACAGAGAAAAACATGGCAGTGAAACCCCAAGTAGACGACATGAATATTAAACACAGTAACAAAACCCTTTTCTAATAAAAGTTTTCTAACAGGACCTTGAATGTAAACAGGGGCCTGGAAGGACTGTCAATAAATCAGCTAATGTTATACATTGTTATGATATATTATCGATTTACACTAGTTGTTAGTTGGAGAATAGGCTCCCTGGGGGACAAGATTATGAATGTTTTTATTAGAGGAGACTCAAATATCTCCGTAATAATAAACACACTCGTACCATTTTCACCCTGCCAACATAATTCCTGGGTTTGTTCTTGGTGCGTTGGCAATTCCGTCAGGAAAATGTTGCTGTGTCTTTCCATTCAACTGTCCATTGATGAGTGAATTTATTATAGAATTTAACATTATGTTCATTAGTATCCAGTCTTTCACCAAAAGTCTGTGGCAGTGGGCCAAGTCCTGGGTTTGAGATCATCTGCCTAGTGCGTTGCCATGAGGGTGACACTAAATCTTTTCTTACAGTCAATCGTCAACAAATAATATGTGAGGCAGAGATACTTTATTTAGAATGACCTCTTTGAGCGAAGTCTTGTGGATCTGAGCCAAAGATAGTGGATGAATAGAGATGTCTTTTATAGGCCGTTTACCATAGAAAAGAAGCGTTACAGTTCTGGTCTACTTATGAGGTGGCTCTCCCATAGACACCAATGCGAGGACGGAGGAGATGGCAGAAGTGTCGTTTAGAAGTTGAATGCATGTCAACTACTGTTAGCGAGAAAGATGAGTGGAGTGAAGTCCAAGAATAGAACAAAAAGGCTAATATTGTTGAGGAAAATGAGTCTGATGAGTCGTTGCTTGATGGAGTACGTTTTTTTAATAAGGATGTTTATTTGGGAAACCATGTAGAAGTCACGAGGATGGTGAAGAAGGCGTTGGGGAAGGTGGATGTAGTCATAGTAACCAGGAGTGGTATGGCGTTGATATCGTGTAGTCATAGTAACCAGGAGTGGTATGGTGTTGATATCGTGTAGTCATAGTAACCAGGAGTGGTATGGTGTTGATACCGTGTAGTCATAGTAACCAGGAGTGGTATGGTGTTGATATCGTGTAGTCATAGTAACCGGGAGTGGTATGGTGTTGATACCGTGTAGTCATAGTAACCAGGAGTGGTATGGTGTTGATATCGTGTAGTCATAGTAACCAGGAGTGGTATTATGTTGATATCATGTAGTCATAGTAACCACGAGGGGTATGGTGTTGATATCGTGTAGTCATAGTAACCAGGAGTGGTATGGTGTTGATATTGTGTAGTCATAGTAACCAGGAGTGGTATGGTGTTGATATTGTGTAGTCATAGTAACCAGGAGTGGTACGGTGTTGATATCGTGTAGTCATAGTAACCAAGAATGGTACGGTGTTGATATCGTGTAGTCCTAGTAACCAGGAATGGTACGTGTTGATATCGTGTAGTCCTAGTAACCAGGAATGGTACAGTGTTGATATCGTGTAGTCCTAGTAACCAGGAATGGTATGGTGTTGATATTGTGTAATCATAGTAACAAATCAATTTTTAGTTGTGAGGAGAAAGAAATTGCACGTTGCTGTTTTGACTAAAACTGGAGTCTCTTCGTGCAAGGGAACATTTCTCAAGATAACATCCCTGGTCATCCCTACTGCCTCTGATCTGGAGGACTTACTAAACACAAATGCTGTTGGAGTGTGCCCCTGGCTATCCGTAAATTGACAAAACAAGACAATGGTGCCATCTGGTTTACTTAATACAAAGAATGTGAAGTGAGTTATACTTTTATATATATTTGAGCAATTAAAGTATCAAAAGTAAATGTAAAACCAATTACTTTTAGACTTTTAATTTAGTTGCATTTTAGTGGGTGACTTTCCCTTTTACTTGAGTTGTTTTCTATTAAGGGGAGAAGATGAGAAGGTCAATGGGAGGGAGAAGAGGAGGGGAGAAGGCCAATGGGAGGGAGAAGAGGAGAAGGCCAATGGGAGGGAGAAGAGGAGAGGAGAAGGCCAATGGGAGGGAGAAGAGAAGAGGAGGGGAGAAGAGGAGAAGGCCAATGGGAGGGAGAAGAGGAGGGGAGAAGGCCAATGGGAGGGAGAAGAGAAGAGGAGGGGAGAAGAGGAGAAGGCCAATGGGAGGGAGAAGAGGAGGGGAGAAGAGGAGAAGGTCAATGGGAGGGAGAAGAGGAGAGGAGAAAGCCAATGGGAGGGAAAAGAGGAGAGGAGAAGGCCAATGGGAGGGAGAAGAGGAGGGGAGAAGGCCAATGGGAGGGAGAAGAGAAGAGGAGAGGAGAAGAGGAGAAGGCCAATGGGAGGGAGAAGAGGAGGGGAGGCCAATGGGAGGGAGAAGAGAAGAGGAGGGGAGAAGAGGATAAGGCCAATGGGAGGGAGAAGAGGAGAGGAGAAGAGGAGAAGGTCAATGGGAGGGAGAAGAGGAGGGGAGAAGGCCAATGGGAGGGAGAAGAGGAGGGGAGAAGAGGAGAGGAGAAGGCCAATGGGAGGGAGAAGAGGAGGGGAGAAGAGGAGAAGGCCAAAGGGAGGGAGAAGAGGAGGGGAGAAGGCCAATGGGAGGGAGAAGAGGAGGGGAGAAGGCCAATGGGAGGGAGAAGAGGAGGGGAGAAGAGGAGAAGGTCAATGGGAGGGAGAAGAGGAGAGGAGAAAGCCAATGGGAGGGAAAAGAGGAGAGGAGAAGGCCAATGGGAGGGAGAAGAGAAGAGGAGAAGGCCAATGGGAGGGAGAAGAGGAGAGGAGAAGGCCAATGGGAGGGAGAAGAAGAGGGGAGAAGAGGAGAAGGCCAATGGGAGGGAGAAGTGGAGAAGGCCAATGGGAGGGAGAAGAGGAGAAGGCCAATGGGATGGAGAAGAGGAAGGGAGAAGAGGAGGGGAGAAGAGGAGAAGGCCAATGGGAGGGAGAAGAGGAGAAGGCCAATGGGAGGGAGAAGAGAAGGGGAGAAGAGAAGAGGAGGGGAGAAGAGAAGAAGGCCAATGGGAGGGAGAAGAGGAGGGGAGAAGAGGAGAATGCAAATGGGAGGGAGAAGAGGAGGGGAGAAGAGGAGAAGGCCAATGGGATGGAGAAGAGGACTGGAGAAGAGGAGGGGAGAAGAGGAGAAGGCCAATGGGAGGGAGAAGAGAAGGGGAGAAGAGGAGTAGGCCAATGGGAGGGAGAAGAGGAGGGAGAAGAGGAGAAGGCCAATGGGAGGGAGAAGAGGGGAGAAGAGGAGGGGAGAAGAGGAGTAGGCCAATGGGAGGGAGAAGAGGAGGGGAGAAGAGGAGTAGGACCATGGGAGAGAGAAGGGGAGGGGAGAAAGCCAGATGAGGGGAAACGGTTGGACAGAGAGATGAGGGGAAAGGGTTGGTCAGAGAGATGAGGGGAAATGGTTGGACAGAGAGATGAGGGGAAATGGTTGGACAGAGAGACGAGGGGAAATGGTTGGACAGAGATATTAGGGGAACTGGTTGGACAGAGAGATGAGGGGAACTGGTTGGACAGAGAGATTAGGGGAACTGGTTGGACAGAGAGATGAGGGGAAAGGGTTGGTCAGAGAGATGAGGGGAACTGGTTGGACAGAGAGATGAGGGGAAATGGTTGGACAGAGAGATTAGGGGAACTGGTTGGACAGAGAGATGTGGGGAACTGGTTGGACAGAGAGATGAGGGGAAAGGGTTGGTCAGAGAGATGAGGGGAACTGGTTGGACAGAGAGATGAGGGGAACGGGTTGGACAGAGAGATGAGGGGATAGGGTTGGTCAGAGAGATGAGGGGAACGGGTTAGAGACACACACAGTGAACTAAACGATCACATTTTTTGCTATTTAAAGACTTAATCTGCCTCTTCAATGGAACATGGAGTATTAGAACGTCAAACATATTGATTCAAACTAGACGTTTTTAACAACGTCTTCCAACCAAGATAATTATATTTCCACGTCTAACCAGACAGCCCTATCAACCTGTAGGTCTCTGTGTTCTCCTCCTATCCCAGCCTCTGTTCCGTCTCCAACGGGATATTCTGTCTGGAGGAAGACAATAGACGTATCCATAGTAACAGAACCTTGCTGAATAGATCTGGAATTCATAACGGGTTCCTCTCGACTCCCAGTCTCCGCCAGACACACAAGTCAAGGACATTGGGGCTGAGAAAGAGAGTCTATGTAAAAAATTGTCACTGGTTTAAAATGACCTTAAGTAATCACACTATTCAGTTCAGTTCTGTTCTCGTAAGGGTTCTCGTAACTGCTTCTGAGAAGTCATAACGTACTTTTTTTCTGTCTGTCTGTCTGTCTGTCTGTCTGTCTGTCTGTCTGTCTGTCTGTCTGTCTGTCTGTCTGTCTGTCTCCAATGTTGTTGATATACAAAATGAACAACAGTGGGCCCAAAATAGAACCTTGCGGAACACCTGAGCACACCTCTACGGACTCAGATTTACAACCATCCGCCATTACACATTGTGTACGTTCTGATTGGTAATTTATAAACCAATCTAGAGCATGTCCAGTAATTCCACAACATTTTAACCTTTGCACTGACACAGCATGGTCCACGGTGTCAAAAGCCTTCGACAAATCAATAAAAACAGACACACAATGTAACTTCTTATCAAGAACAAAGTGGTTGTCATGTAAAACCTTCAATGTTGCTGAAACAGTGCTGTGGCCAGACCTAAAACCTGATTGCATTCCATTTAAGATGTTGTTTTCTTGGTGGTAGACCTTTAGCTGCCTACTAACTAAGGACTCCAGGACCTTTGACAGTACAGATGAATTTGATATAGGTCGATAGTTGTCAAGTAGTGAAGGATCTCCACCTTTCAGGAGAGGCAGTACAAAAGCAGATGTACATAACTTGGGGATTTCCTTAACATCAAGCGTGAGGTTAAAAATACATGTTGAGTGGGGAGCAAAGATGTCTGCAGCTACAGTAGGTGTAGGAGTCGGGGGTCTAGTTCATCAGGACCAGGGGATTATTTTTTAATCAATTTCTTTCAGGGCTTTTACACACTTCTGAAACAGAGAAGGATGAAAAGGAGAACCTGGTGAAGGAGTGCACAGGGGTGTCGGGTAAATTCATAGGGGGCTCCATTATACCTTTGACCTTTTCAAATAAACTGCCTGCATCGAAAAAAAAATGCTGGTTCAAGGCTTTCAGAATGGAGGTTCTCTCAGTTACTATCTGTGTGACGACCAACAATTGTTCAGGAAGCTGCGTATCTTTTCTGCACTCCAAACCTTTCACTACTTGCCAAAATTTGGACGGATTATTTACATTTTGTGAAGTAGATTTCAGGTAGTGGTCTGCATTCAATTTACGGATCATAGCCACACCCATATTTCGAAGACATTTAAAAGCCATCCAATCATCTACCGAACCAGTCCCTCTTGCTTTAGCTCACATAGCATTTCGTTCTCTTATGATATATAGGATCAGAATCACATGTAGGATCAAAGTGAGAACATTTGATCATAAACATAGACAGAGATTCGGCGTACAGACTCTAAACACAATACAAATACTAACATATCTCTCGATCACACTTACATGCATTTCATGTCTTTCACCAAAGTCATCTTGTTGGCCAACAAAGTTTCCTTCTCCTCTCCTCCCTATATCCTTCTCCTCTTCTTCTCCCACTCTCCTCCTTCCCTATATCCTCTTCTCCTCCCACTCTCCTCCTTCCCTATATCCTCTTCTTCTCCCACTCTCCTCCTTCCCTATATCCTCTTCTTCTCCCACTCTCCTCCTTCCCTATATCCTCTTCTTCTCCCACTCTCCTCCTTCCCTATATCCTCTTCTTCTCCCACTCTCCTCCTTCCCTATATCCTCTTCTCCTCCCACTCCCCTCCTTCCCTGCATATCCGGTATTGACAGGTTAAACCGGATAGCGAATCTCAGGGCAGTGTCGAGGGAGCCATCCGAAAACACTTTTTGGGAATGTAATATATTTTGTATATATATAATATATTTTTTTGTAGAAGTTCATGATTGATGACTGTCTTGATTTGTGAAAACATTGTTCCAACGTGTTTGTTACGATACATGTCAGATTTAGTAGACCCTAGACGAGTATCAAAACCCTCCAGCATAACTTCTAAGAATAATACATTGGTATCGGCAGGTTGACAGGCGAAGTTCGCTGGTGTCAAAGTAGTACTATACATTTTATAGAAGTACATAATTGATGTCTATGGTGTGAAGGGCTGTGAAGAGGTTTAGTAGAGAGTCCTGTCGCCAGTCCTGGCTCTTTGATAAAGAGGTCAAGTTCAGTCTCCGGCGAACTTTGGGATGAGTTGAAGAGAAAAGTTACTTCAAGATGAGTTGAAGAGAAAAGTTACTTCAAGATGAGTTGAAGAGACAAGTTACTTCAAGATGAGTTGAAGAGAAAAGTTACTTCAAGATGAGTTGAAGAGACAATCCAACGTCTACTATTTAGATTGAATGTACATGGTCTACACTAAAGTAGAACGGTCATCTCTAAAGTAGAATGGTCTACACTAAAGTAGAATGGTCATCTCTAAAGTAGAATGGTCACCTCTAAAGTAGCATGGTCTACACTAAAGTAGCATGGTCATCTCTAAAGTAGAATGGTCATCTCTAAAGTAGAATGGTCTACACTAAAGTAGCATGGTCAACACTAAAGTAGCATGGTCTACACTAAAGTAGCATGGTCTACACTAAAGTAGCATGGTCTACACTAAAGTAGCATGGTCATCTCTAAAGTAACATGGTCATCTCTAAAGTAGCATGGTCATCTCTAAAGTAGCATGGTCTACACTAAAGTAGCATGGTCATCTCTAAAGTAGCATGGTCATCTCTAAAGTAGCATGGTCTACACTAAAGTAACATGGTCATCTCTAAAGTAGCATGGTCATCTCTAAAGTAGCATGGTCTACACTAAAGTAGCATGGTCATCTCTAAAGTAGAATGGTCATCTCTAAAGTAGAATGGTCTACACTAAAGTAGCATGGTCAACACTAAAGTAGAATGTTCAACACTAAAGTAGCATGGTCTACACTAAAGTAGCATGGTCTACACTAAAGTAGCATGGTCATCTCTAAAGTAACATGGTCATCTCTAAAGTAGCATGGTCATCTCTAAAGTAGCATGGTCTACACTAAAGTAGCATGGGCTACAGTAAAGTAGAATGGTCATCTCTAAAGTAGCATGGTCATCTCTAAATTAGCATGGGCATCTCTAAAGTAGCATGGTCTACACTAAAGTAGCATGGTCATCTCTAAAGTAGAATGGTCAACACTAAAGTAGCACTGTCAACACTAAAGTAGCATGGTCATCTCTAAAGTAGAATGGTCAACACTAAAGTAGGACGGTCAACACTAAAGTAGAATGCTCATCTCAAAAGTAGATTGGTCAACACTAAAGTAGCATGTTCATCTCTAAAGTAGAATGGTCAACACTAAAGTAGAATGTTCATCTCTAAAGTAGAATGGTCAACACTAATGTAGAATGGTCATCTCTAAAGTAGCATGGTCAACACTAAAATAGAATGTTAATCTCTAAAGTAGAATGGTCATCTCCAAAGTAGCATGGTCAACACTAAAGTAGTATGGTCAACTCTAAAGGAGCATGGTCAACACTAAAGTAGAATGGTCAACACTAAAGTAGCATGGTCAACACTAAAGTAGCATGTCAACACTAAAGTAGCATGTCAACACTAAAGTAGCATGTTCAACAGTAAAGTAGCATGGTCTACACTAAAGTAGAATGGTCAACTCTAAAGTAGTATGGTCAACACTAAAATAGAATGTTCATCTCTAAAGTAGAATGCTCATCTCTAAGGTAGTATGGTCAACATTAAAGTAGAATTGTCATCTATAAAGTAGCATGGTCATCTATAAAGTAGAATGGTCATCTCTAAAGTAGAATGTTCATCTCTAAAGTAGCATGGTCAACTCTAAAGGAGCATGGTCAACACTAAAGTAGCATGGTCATCTCTAAAGTAGAATGGTCAACACTAAAGTAGAATGGTCAACACTAAAGTAGAATGGTCAACTCTAAAGTAGGATTGTTAACTCACAGTTATATTCATACATGAGGTTCACTCCTTTAAAAAGCTCAAAACTGTAATAAAAGAGAACAGGACAACAAAAATAAAATACAAATCACTGCTCACAAACCTGTTCCGTAAACTGCTGTTTTATCTCGGAGCCGAGGGAAATATTGTCCCCAATTCCCAGAACATATGGAGTTCCATCATTTCAACGGAGCTCTGTTAGTTCCAAGGTGTTCTGAAGTGTGAGCAGAGCGTCTCTAGGCGACTGTGAGACGTTGTTGTTACTGAGACACAAATCACAGAGCCATCGGGTGTGTTGTTCAATCGTTTGAAAAGAACAGGTGTGAGTTTTAAAGCTACAACTCTTACTTGGTAAAACTGCCACATCCGTTTGAGATATTACAAAAAACAAAGAAGTTCCTGAAAACAACACTGTTGTTTTCCTCTCAAACATCCTTGGACGTGCGAAAGAAAAGCAGAAAATGTAAATAAAATATTTATTTTTTTTTTTACACGATGCTCCTCACCTCTGCTTCTTCAATGATCAAATCAAATCCAATTTATTTGTCACATACACATGGTTAGCAGATGTTAATGCGAGTGTAGTGAAATGCTTGTGCTTCTAGTTCTGAGCGTGCAGTAATGACCAACGAGTAATCTAGCCTAACCTAACAAAAAACAACGGCGGTGGATTCCTTACTCTGGATTTCATCTTTAAAGAAACTAGTGTGCCTGTTAATTGAAATGCATTCCAGGTGACTATCTCATGAAGCTGGTTGAGAGAATGCCACGAGTGTGCAAAGCTGTCATCAAGGCACTGCCTCTCAGCGCTAGAGGTATCACTACAGACCCTGGTTCGATTCCAGGCTGTATCACAACCGGCTGTGATTGGGGCCGTCATTGTAAATAAGTATTTGTTCTTAACTGACTTGCATAGTTAAAAAAAAAAGTTTAATAAAATACAATTGAAATAAAATAAAATAAAAAAACCCTTGAATGAGTAGGAGTGTCCAAACTTTTGACTGGTACTGTATGTATATACAGTGGAGAGAACAAGTATTTGATACACTGCCGATTTTCCTACTTACAAAGCATGGAATCTAAAACAAAATCCAGAAAATCACATTATATGATTTTTAAGTAATTCATTTGCATTTTATTACATGACATAAGTATTTGATCACCTACCAACCAGTAAGAATTCCAGCTCTCACAGACCTGTTAGTTTTTCTTTAAGAAGCCCTCCTGTTCTCCACTCATTACCTGTATTAACTGCACCTGTTTGAACTCGTTACCTGTATAAAAGACACCTGTCCACACACTCAATCAAACAGACTCCAACCTCTCCACAATGGCCAAGACCAGAGAGCTGTGTAAGGACATCAGGGATACCAGCCTTGTGCAGGTCCACAATGTACTCATCTGCATTCACTAAAATAAATGCTGAGTTAAAAATAACCCAATTTGGATTATATTGTAACCCAGCGCTGGTTAATCAATCAATCAAATGTATTTATAAAGCCCTTTTTACATCAGCTGATATCACAAAGTGCTCTACAGAAACCCAGCCTAAAACCCCAAACAGCAAGCAATGCAGGTGTAGAAGCACGGTGGCTAGGAAAAACTCCCTAGAAAGGCCAAAACCTAGGAAGAAACCTAGAGAGGAACCAGGCTATGTGGGGTGGCTAGTCCTCTTCTGGTTGTGCCGGGTGGAGACAGAACATGGCCAAGATGTTCAAATGTTCATAGATGACCAGCAGGGTCAAATAATAATAATCACAGTGGTTGTAGAGGGTGCAACAGGTCAGTACCTCAGGAGTAAATGTCAGTTGGCTTTTCATAGCTGAGCATTCAGAGGTTGAGACAGAGAGAGAGAGTCGAAAACAGCAGGTCCAGGACAAGGTAGCACGTCCGGTGCACAGGTCAAGGTTCGATAGCCGCAGGCAGAACAGTTGAAACTGGAGCAGCAGCACTCCAGGTAGTCCTGAGGCATGATCCCAAGGTTCAGTTCCTCCGGGAGTGGAGGGAGAGAGAGAGAGAATTAGAGAGAGCATACTTAAATTCACACAGGACACCAGACAGGAGAAATACTCTGACCCTAGCCCCCCGACACATAGACTAGATAAGAGAGACTGAGATAAGGGTGGGTCGGGGGACACTATGGCCCCGTCCGACGATACCCCCGGACAGGGCCAACCTGGCAGGATATAACCCCACCCACGTTGCCAAAGCACAGCCCCCACACCACTAGAAGGGACATCAACAGACCACTAACTTACTACCCTGAGACAAGGCTGAGTATAGACCATGAAGATCTCCTCCACCGCACGAACCCGAGGGGAGCGCAAAATCTGACAAAAAGATCAGGTCTGTGATTCAACCCACTCCTAGGGATGGCATGGGAGAGCACTAGTAAGCCAGTGACTCAACCCACTCCTAGGGATGGCATGGGAGAGCACTAGTAAGCCAGTGACTCAACCCACTCCTAGGGATGGCATGGGAGAGCACTAGTAAGCCAGTGACTCAACCCACTCCTAGGGATGGCATAGGAGAGCACTAGTAAGCCAGTGACTCAACCCACTCCTAGGGATGGCATGGGAGAGCACTAGTAAGCCAGTGACTCAGCCCACTCCTAGGGATGGCCAGGGAGAGCACTAGTAAGCCAGTGACTCAGCCCACTCCTAGGGATGGCATGGGAGAGCACTAGTAAGCCAGTGACTCAGCCCACTCCTAGGGATGGCATGGGAGAGCACTAGTAAGCCAGTGACTCAACCCACTCCTAGGGATGGCATGGGAGAGCACTAGTAAGCCAGTGACTCAACCCACTCCTAGGGATGGCCAGGGAGAGCACTAGTAAGCCAGTGACTCAACCCACTCCTAGGGATGGCATGGGAGAGCACTAGTAAGCCAGTGACTCAGCCACTCCTATGGGTGGCATGGGAGAGAACTAGTAAGCCAGTGACTCAGCCCACTCCTAGGGATGGCATGGGAGAGCACTAGTAAGCCAGTGACTCAGCCCACTCCTAGGGATGGCCAGGGAGAGCACTAGTAAGCCAGTGACTCAGCCCACTCCTAGGGATGGCATGGGAGAGCACTAGTAAGCCAGTGACTCAGCCCACTCCTAGGGATGGCATGGGAGAGCACTAGTAAGCCAGTGACTCAACCCACTCCTAGGGATGACATGGGAGAGCACTAGTAAGCCAGTGACTCAACCCACTCCTAGGGATGGCCAGGGAGAGCACTAGTAAGCCAGTGACTCAGCCCACTCCTAGGGATGGCATGGGAGAGCACTAGTAAGCCAGTGATTCAGCCCACTCCTAGGGATGGCATGGGAGAGCACTAGTAAGCCAGTGACTCAACCCACTCCTAGGGATGGCCAGGGAGAGCACTAGTAAGCCAGTGACTCAGCCCACTCCTAGGGATGGCATGGGAGAGCACTAGTAAGCCAGTGACTCAGCCCACTCCTAGGGATGGCATGGGAGAGCACTAGTAAGCCAGTTAACTCAACCCACTCCTAGGGATGGCATGGGAGAGCACTAGTAAGTGAGAGAGCACTAGCCAGTGACTCAGCCCACTCCTAGGGATGGCAT
Organism: Oncorhynchus mykiss; assembly: GCF_013265735.2. Taxonomy (NCBI): domain Eukaryota; kingdom Metazoa; phylum Chordata; class Actinopteri; order Salmoniformes; family Salmonidae; genus Oncorhynchus; species Oncorhynchus mykiss. Next base: position 563,013 of record NC_048574.1, read on the forward strand.
GGGAGAGCACTAGTAAGCCAGTGACTCAGCCCACTCCTAGGGATGGCATGGGAGAGCACTAGTAAGCCAGTGACTCAACCCACTCCTAGGAATGGCCAGGGAGAGCACTAGTAAGCCAGGGTATTGTTTTACTCTGGTGCTGGGTTGAACTAGCAGCTGGGTCTTTTTTTACTCTGGTGCTGGGTTGACCTAGCAGCTGGGTCTTTTTTTACTCTGGTGCTGGGTTGACCTAGCAGCTGGGTATTTTTGAAGGTGGGGATTATTAGGGGCGTGGCTCTGATCTGATTGACGTGAGAGAAAATGTCATTCCTGTTCATGGTGTTAAGTGTACATACTGAAACTTCAAACATTTATTGGATTTATTTTAGCATTTTATACATAATTCTTCTACAGTATTAAGAATATTTATTACACCTTTATTTAACTAGGCAAGTCAGTTAAGAACACATTCTTATTTACAATGACAGCCTACCAGGGAACAGTGAGTTAACTGCCTTGTTCAGGGGCAGAACGACAGATTTTTACCTTGTCAGCTCGGGGATTCGATCTTACTAGTCCAACGCTCTAACCACTAGGATACCTGCTCTAACCACTAGGCTACCTGCCTCCCCTACACTCTAACCACTAGGCTACCTGCTCTAACCACTAGGCTACCTGCCGCCCCAACTCTCTAACCACTAGGCTACCTGCTCTAACCATTAGGCTACCTGCTCTTACCACTAGGCTACCTGCTGCCCCTACACTCTAACCACTAGGCTACCTGCCCCCCTACACTCTAACCACTAGGCTACCTACCACCCCTACACTCTAACCACTAGGCTACCTGCCGCCCTACACTCTAACCACTAGGCTACCTACCACCCCTACACTCTAACCACTAGGCTACCTGCCTCCCCTAACACTCTAACCACTAGGCTACCTGCCGCCTCAACACTCTAACCACTAGGCTACCTGCCTCCTCTACACTCTAACCACTAGACTACTTGCCTCCTCTACACTCTAACCACTAGGCTACCCGCCTCCTCTACACTCTAACCACTAGACTACCTGCCTCCTCTACACTCTAACCACTAGACTACCTGCCACCTCTACACTCTAACCACTAGACTACCTGCCTCCTCTACACTCTAACCACTAGGCTACCTGCCTCCTCTACACTCTAACCACTAGGCTACCTGCCGCCCCTACACTCTAACCACTAGGCTACCTGCCGCCCCTACACTCTAACCACTAGGCTACCTGCCGCCCCTACACTCTAACCACTAGGCTACCTGCCTCCCCTACACTCTAACCACTAGGCTACCTGCCGCCTCAACACTCTAACCACTAGGCTACCTGCCTCCTCTACACTCTAACCACTAGACTACTTGCCTCCTCTACACTCTAACCACTAGGCTACCTGCCTCCTCTACACTCTAACCACTAGGCTACCTGCCGCCCCTACACTCTAACCACTAGGCTACCTGCCGCCCCTACACTCTAACCACTAGGCTACCTGCCTCCTCTACACTCTAACCACTAGACTACCTGCCACCTCTACACTCTAACCACTAGACTACCTGCCTCCTCTACACTCTAACCACTAGGCTACCTGCCGCTCCATAAGGTATATCCAACAAAATAATAGACATAGGCTTTTAGGGAACTCTAACACTTCTGTGAGGCTAATTGAAGGCACAAAGATGTCAGTCTTTGACATGTGATAACAACAGAACAGATTAACAGCAATAACATTTACTCTCACGGGTGGCTAAGAATAACTATCTGAAAAACACGCCCCTATTAAATTACATCTCCAGTCTTCTGATATGACTCGCATGCATGTACTCACACACACACGAGCGAGCACGCATGTACACACAAACACACGCAACCCTCCCCCAACACACACCCCTGCGTACAACCTCCCCTCCTCAACCCACATGTAATCATATCCTGTACACACACACTGCTTGTTTAACCCTAAGTCTAACCATTAACCCTAAGTCTAACCATTAAACCTAAATCTAACCATTAAACCTAAGTCTAACCATTAACCCTAAGTCTAACCATTAAACCTAAATCTAACCATTAACCCTAACCATTAACCCTAAGTGTAACCATTAACCCTAAGTCTAACCATTAAACCTAAATCTAACGATTAACCCTAACCATTAACCCTAAGTCTAACCATTAACCCTAAGTCTAACCATTATCCCTAACCATTAAACCTAAGTCTAACCATTAACCCTAACCATTAACCCTAAGTCTAACCATTATCCCTAACCATTAAACCTAAATCTAACCATTAACCCTAACCATTAAACCTAAGTCTATCCATTAAACCTAAGTCTAACCATTAACCCTAACCATTAACCCTAAGTCTAACCATTAACCCTAGGTCTAACCATTATCCCTAAGTCTAACCATTAACCCTAGGTCTAACCATTAACCCTAAGTCTAACCATTAAACCTAACCATTAACCCTAACCATTAACCCTAAGTCTAACCATTAAACCTTACCATTAACCCTAACCATTAACCCTGTGTCTAACCATCAACCCTAACCATTAACCCTGAGTCTAACCATTAACCCTAACCATTAACCTATGTCTAACCATTAAACCTAACCATTAACCCTAACCATTAACCCTAAGTCTAACATTTAACCTAAGACTAACCATTGGTAGGAATAAATAGGGTCTGACATTATAGTGGAATATAGTAGGAATAAATAGGGTCTGACATTATAGTGGAATATAGTAGGAATAAATAGGGTCTGACATTATAGTGGAATATAGTAGGAATAAATAGGGTCTGACATTATAGTGGAATATAGTAGGAATAAATAGGGTCTGACATTATAGTGTGCGTGTCCACAGGAGGAGGGGGAACTGTGTTGGATCAGTCAGGACAGAGGAGGAGGGTGAACTGTGTTGGATCAGTCAGGACAGAGGAGGAGGGGGAACTGTGTTGGATCAGTCAGGACAGAGGAGGAGGGGGAACTGTGTTGGATCAGTCAGGACAGAGGAGGAGGGGGAACTGTGTTGGATCAGTCAGGACAGAGGAGGAGGGGGAACTGTGTTGGATCAGTCAGGACAGAGGAGGAGGGGGAACTGTGTTGGATCAGTCAGGACAGAGGAGGAGGGGGAACTGTGTTGGATCAGTCAGGACAGAGGAGGAGGGGGAACTGTGTTGGATCAGTCAGGACAGAGGAGGAGGGGGACTGTGTTGGATCAGTCAGGACAGAGGAGGAAGGGGAACTGTGTTGGAGGAGGGGGAACTGTGTTGGAGGAGGGGGACTGTGTGGAGCCTCAAAATCAGTGAGCAGCTGCTCTTGTGATCATTGTCACGAAGCCACACCTTCCCCACTGGCGTTAGAAGTTCAGAAGGAGAAAGTGTATGTTATATAGAAATTATGATGCCCTAATTGAAAAAATAATTTTCAATCGAGGAGTAGATTACATCTCCCATTCCAGTGTTCGAACTTGTAAACAAGGCTGCTTGGGTATTCTCTAAATGCAACTCTGTGCAGCCAATGACAACGTCCGCTTTAGGTATAATGCAGGGAGCCGCTTGTGGACTTGACAGTTCTAATGCAGTTCCACCTCAGGACGCTGTCAAAACAACCGCTATGTGGATCTGATTGAATTGAGCCCTCAGACCATGACAGACCAGCCTGCTGCATCCAGAGCAGAGCAACAGAATAGCAGCCTGGCGGCCAAACTAGACCGTCACGACACCGTAACGCGAGCTGCAGTTTTAACAACTCATGGTGATCTATACTGCATGTGGTTGAAGCACGTCTGCAAAGCAACGCTTGAAGCAGTGTAGTTTAGCTTCCAGTTTATTTTCCTCGGCAGCTAGAGCGTTGCAGAGACATAGACACACAGAAATAAACACATAAAATAGACATTTAGAAATAATCTCAATAATCCTCAAATAAGACAGGAGAACTACACTAGATAAGACAGGATAATTAACACCAGATAAGACAGGATAATTAACACCAGATAAGACAGGATAATTAACACCAGATAAGACAGGATAATTAACACCAGATAAGACAGGAGAATTAACCCCAGATAAGACAGGAGAATTAACACCAGATTAACACCAGATAAGACAGGAGAATTAACACCAGATAAGACAGGAGAACTACACTAGATAAGACAGGATAATTAACCCCAGATAAGACAGGAGAATTAACACCAGATTAACACCAGATAAGACAGGAGAATTAACACCAGATAAGACAGGGGAACTACACTAGATAAGACAGGAGAATTAACACCAGATAAGACAGGAGAATTAACACCAGATAAGACAGGATAATTAACACCAGATAAGACAGGAGAATTAACACCAGATAAGACAGGAGAATTAACACCAGATAAGAAAGGAGAACTACACCAGATAAGACAGGAGAATTAACACCAGATAAGACAGGAGAATTAACACCAGATAAGACAGGAGAATTAACACCAGATAAGACAGGAGAATTAACACCAGATAAGACAGGAGAATTAACACCAGATAAGACAGGAGAATTAACACCAGATAAGACAGGAGAACTAACACCAGATAAGACAGGAGAACTACACCAGATAAGACAGGAGAATTAACACCAGATAAGACAGGAGAATTAACACCAGATAAGACAGGAGAATTAACACCAGATAAGACAGGAGAATTAACACCAGCTAAGACAAGAGAATTAACACCAGATAAGACAGGATAATTAACCCCAGATAAGACAGGAGAATTAACACCAGATAAGACAGGAGAATTACAGCAGATAGAACAGATCACGTCAGGGACTCAAGCCACTCATGTCGAGTATAGTGAAAAAAGTCTGGCAGGACGTGACTCCTAGGGAAGGCATGGGAGAACACTAGCAAGCCATTGACACGGCACCTCTAATAGGGTGAGAGGCAAATAATCTCAGCGGAGAGAAGAGAGCAGGGCAGGCAGAGACAGCAAGGATGGTTCATCAGAACAGAGCCTTTCCGTTCACCTTCACAGTCCTGGTTCAGACTACACTCCGTCATAGGACCTACTGAAGAGATGAGTCTTCAGTAAAGACTTAAAGGTTGAGACCGAGTTTGCGTCTTTGACATGGGTAGGCAGATCATTCCATAAAAATGGAGCTCTATAGGAGAAAGCCCTGCCTCCAGCTGTTTGCTTAGAAATTCTAGGGACAATTAGGAGGCCTGTGTCTTGTGACCGTAGCGTACGTGTAGGTATGTACGGCAGGACCAAATCGGAGAGATAGATAGGAGCAAGCCCATGTAATGCTTTGTAGGTTAGCAGTAAAACCTTGAAATCATCCCTTGCCTTAACAGGAAACCAGTGTAGAGGCTTTGAGTAATATGATAATTTTGGGGGGTTCTAGTCAAGATTCTAGCAGCCGTATTTAGCACTAACTGAAGTTTATTTAGTGCTTTATCCAGGTAGCCGGAAAGTAGAGCATTGCAGTAGTCTAACCTAGAAGTAACAAAAGCATGGATTAATATTTCTGCATAATTTTTGGATGGAAAGAAGCTGTCCTTGAAACAGTCTTGATATGGTCGTCAAAAGAGAGATCAGGGTCCAGAGTAACGCCGAGTGTAAGGTCCTGGGTGTCGTGAGGGTGAAATCAGGCGCAGGAAAGCAGAGTTCAACCCACTTACGGGTGCTCAAACCAAATGCCCCAGACACAGGGAAACTAAAACAGTCTAGCACTAAATACACAAACATGTACATCTAATGCAAACACCAGGGTGACAATAATCAATCCCCCACAAAGAACCAGGCGTGCCGGCTGACTAATAAAGCCTCACTAAATACAACCAACTCAAAACAGGTGTAATCAATAAACACATAAGGAGGGGGAGAAAAGAATCAGTGGCAGCTAGTAGGCCGGCGACGACGACCGCCGAGCGCCACCCGAACGGGAAGGGGAGCCACCTTCGGTCGGAGTCGTGACACCGAGGTCCTTCAGTTTTATTTGAGACGACTGTACAACCATCAAAATTCATTGTCAGATCCAACAGAATATCTCTTTGTTTTTTTAGAGCATCTCTGTTTTGTGTTTTGTCCGAGTTTGAAAGTAAGAAATTTGCCGCCATCCACTTCCTTATGTCTGAAACACAGGCTTCCAGGGTAGGCAATTTTGGGGCTTCTCCATGTTTAATCTAAATGTGTCATCTGCAAAGCAGAGAAAGTTGACATTGTGTTTCTGAATGACATCACCAAGATGTAGCATATAAAAACAATAGTTGACCTAAAAAAAAAAAGACCAATTCGGGCTTCCAATCTCTCCGAAACAATGTGGTGATCAAAGATCTAGGACCACGAGATGCAAAGCTTTATTCAATGGGTCAGTACGGGGTCAGAATGCTAATTAGCTTTAGAACTAGCCTTTGTTTAAAAATGGGTCATACCACACACAGTCACCGACAAACCAGTGTTTGCCTTTGTTTCTCACTCAGGACCTCAGAATAATATGTAGACGTGACATGACTTTGACAACGCTCCCCTCTAGTGGCCATAGTCAGTTATTTCACCCTGTACGGAAATACATCACTTCTTGATTGACTGTAGTCGATAATTAATACAGTCCACATCGCTGTGTAATCAGGCACATGACATTAGCCTCTGATGCTGCTGTGTTGCGATGTGTGCACACGTATGTGTGTATATCTATTAGTGTGTGTGTGTCAGTATAATATGTGTGCATGGTAAATAGATCAATAGCCATTAAAAAGGTTACAGCCAGACAAAGAGGGAACGCTCAGTAAATACATTGATCATTTTTTAGCCCTAATAGCATATTGAAGTACAAACACACACAGACACACACACACACACACACACACACACACACACACACACACACACACACACACACACACACACACACACACACACACACACCAGGCGATTAATATATATATCAATACATTGATCATCTTTAAGTGCCCTATATACAAAGACATGGAACACTGGTCACTCAACCCTGCAGCCTAGCTAGGCTGCTGCCCTATATACAAAGACATGGAACACTGGTCACTCAACCCTGCAGCCTAGCTAAGCTGCTGCCCTATGTACAAAGACATGGAACACTGGTCACTCAACCCTGCAGCCTAGCTAGGCTGCTGCCCTATATACATAGACATGGAACACTGGTCACTCAACCCTGCAGCCTAGCTAGGCTGCTGCCCTGTGTACAAAGACATGGAACACTGGTCACTCAACCCTGCAGCCTAGCTAGGCTGCTGCCCTATATACAAAGACATGGAACACTGGTCACTCAACCCTGCAGCCTAGCTAGGCTGCTGCCCTATATACAAAGACATGGAATCACTGGTCACTTTAGTCATGTTTAAATACTGTTTCCCCAACTCCAGATGAACACACTGTGTTCCAGTCAAGGCTCATCCTATACTAAACTACTAATACTACTAAACTACTAAACTTCTGCTTTTTTTATGTGTGTATTGTTCTTTTTCGTTGTTGCTAGGTATTACTGTAGTGTTGGAGCTAGGAACACAAGCATATTGCTAGGTATTACTGTTGGAGCTAGGAACACAAGCATATTGCTAGGTATTACTGTAGTGTTGGAGCTAGAAACATAAGCATATTGCTAGGTATTACTGTTGGAGCTAGGAACACAAGCATATTGCTAGGTATTACTGTTGGAGCTAGAAACACAAGCATATTGCTAGGTATTACTGTTGGAGCTAGGAACACAAACATATTGCTAGGTATTACTGTAGTGTTGGAGCTAGGAACACAAGCATATTGCTAGGTATTACTGTTGGAGCTAGGAACACAAACATATTGCTAGGTATTACTGTAGTGTTGGAGCTAGGAACACAAGCATATTGCTAGGTATTACTGTTGGAGCTAGGAACACAAGCATATTGCTAGGTATTACTGTAGTGTTGGAGCTAGAAACATAAGCATATTGCTAGGTATTACTGTAGTGTTGGAGCTAGGAACACAAGCATATTGCTAGGTATTACTGTAGTGTTGGAGCTAGGAACACAAGCATATTGCTAGGTATTACTGTAGTGTTGGAGCTAGGAACACAAGCATATTGCTAGGTATTACTGTAGTGTTGGAGCTAGGAACACAAGCATATTGCTAGGTATTACTGTAGTGTTGGAGCTAGGAACACAAGCATATTGCTAGGTATTACTGTAGTGTTGGAGCTAGAAACACAAGCATATTGCTAGGTATTACTGTAGTGTTGGAGCTAGGAACACAAGCATATTGCTAGGTATTACTGTAGTGTTGGAGCTAGGAACACAAACATATTGCTAGGTATTACTGTAGTGTTGGAGCTAGGAACACAAGCATATTGTTAGGTATTACTGTTGGAGCTAGGAACACAAGCATATTGCTAGGTATTACTGTAGTGTTGGAGCTAGGAACACAAGCATATTGCTAGGTATTACTGTAGTGTTGGAGCTAGGAACACAAGCATATTGCTAGGTATTACTGTTGGAGCTAGGAACACAAGCATATTGCTAGGTATTACTGTAGTGTTGGAGCTAGGAACACAAGCATATTGCTAGGTATTACTGTAGTGTTGGAGCTAGGAACACAAGCATATTGCTAGGTATTACTGTAGTGTTGGAGCTAGGAACACAAGCATATTGCTAGGTATTACTGTAGTGTTGGAGCTAGGAACACAAGAATATTGCTAGGTATTACTGTTGGAGCTAGAAACACAAGCATATTGTTAGGTATTACTGTTGGAGCTAGAAACACAAGCATATTGCTAGGTATTACTGTTGGAGCTAGAAACACAAGCACATTGCTAGGTATTACTGTACTGTTGGAGCTAGAAACACAAGCATATTGTTAGGTATTACTGTTGGACCTAGGAACACAAGCATATTGCTAGGTATTGCTGTTGGAGCTAGAAACACAAGCATATTGTTAGGTATTACTGTTGGAGCTAGAAACACAAGCATATTGCTAGGTATTACTGTTGGAGCTAGGAACACAAGCATATTGTTAGGTATTACTGTTGGAGCTAGAAACACAAGCATATTGTTAGGTATTACTGTTGGAGCTAGAAACACAAGCATATTGCTAGGTATTACTGTTGGAGCTAGGAACACAAGCATATTGTTAGGTATTACTATTGGAGCTAGAAACACAAGCAAATTGTTAGGTATTACTGTTGGAGCTAGAAACACAAGCATATTGCTAGGTATTACTGCACTGTTGGAGCTAGAAACACAAGCATATTGTTAGGTATTACTGTTGGAGCTAGAAACACAAGCATATTGTAAGGTATTACTGTTGGAGCTAGAATCACCATCATATTGCTAGGTATTACTGTACTGTTGGAGCTAGAAACACAAGCATATTGTTAGGTATTACTGTTGGAGCTAGGAACACAAGCATATTGCTAGGTATTACTGTTGGAGCTAGAAACACAAGCATATTGCTAGGTATTACTCTACTGTTAGAGCTAGAAACACAAGCATATTGCTAGGTATTACTGTTGGAGCTAGAAACACAAACATATTGCTAGGTATTACTGTTGGAGCTAGAAACACAAGCATATTGCTAGGTATTACTGTACTGTTGGAGCTAGAAACACAAGCATATTGTTAGGTATTACTGTTGGAGCTAGGAACACAAGCATATTGCTAGGTATTACTGTACTGTTGGAGCTAGAAACACAAGCATATTGTTAGGTATTACTGTTGGAGCTAGAAACACAAGCATATTGCTAGGTATTACTGTTGGAGCTAGAAACACAAGCATATTGCTAGGTATTACTGTACTGTTGGAGCTAGAAACACAAGCATATTGCTAGGTATTACTGTTGGAGCTAGAAACACAAGCATATTGCTAGGTATTACTGTTGGAGCTAGAAACACAAGCATACTGCTAGGTATTACTGTTGGAGCTAGAAACACAAGCATATTGTTAGGTATTACTGTTGGAGCTAGAAACACAAGCATATTGCTAGGTATTACTGTTGGAGCTAGAAACACAATCATATTGTTAGGTATTACTGTTGGAGCTAGAAACACAGGCATATTGCTAGGTATTACTGTCGGAGCTAGAAACACAAGCAAATTGTTAGGTATTACTGTTGGAGCTAGAAACACAAGCATATTGTTAGGTATTACTGTACTGTTGGAGCTAGAAACACAAGCATATTGCTAGGTATTACTGTTGGAGCTAGAAACACAAGCATATTGTTAGGTATTACTGTTGGAGCTAGAAACACAAGCATATTGTTAGGTATTACTCTACTGTTAGAGCTAGAAACACAAGCATATTGTTAGGTATTACTGTTGGAGCTAGAAACACAAGCATATTGTTAGGTATTACTGTTGGAGCTAGAAACACAAGCATATTGCTAGGTATTACTGTTGGAGCTAGAAACACAAGCATATTGTTAGGTATTACTGTACTGTTGGAGCTAGAAACACAAGCATATTGTTAGGTATTACTGTACTGTTGGAGCTAGAAACACAAGCATATTGCTAGGTATTACTGTTGGAGATAGGAACACAAGCATATTGCTAGGTATTACTGTACTGTTGGAGCTAGAAACACAAGCATACTGCTAGGTATTACTGTTGGAGCTAGAAACACAAGCATATTGTTAGGTATTACTGTACTGTTGGAGCTAGAAACACAAGCATACTGCTAGGTATTACTGTTGGAGCTAGAAACACAAGCATATTGTTAGGTATTACTCTACTGTTAGAGCTAGAAACACAAGCATATTGCTAGATATTACTGTTGGAGCTAGAAACACAAGCATATTGCTAGGTATTACTGTACTGTTGGAGCTAGAAACACAAGCATATTGTTAGGTATTACTGTTGGAGCTAGAAACACAAGCATATTGTTAGGTATTACTGTTGGAGCTAGAAACACAAGCATATTGTTAGGTATTACTGTTGGAGCTAGAAACACAAGCATATTGTTAGGTATTACTGTTGGAGCTAGAAACACAAGCATATTGCTAGGTATTACTGTTGGAGCTAGGAACACAAGCATATTGCTAGGTATTACTGTAGTGTTGGAGCTAGAAACATAAGCATATTGCTAGGTATTACTGTTGGAGCTAGGAACACAAGCATATTGCTAGGTATTACTGTTGGAGCTAGGAACACAAACATATTGCTAGGTATTACTGTAGTGTTGGAGCTAGGAACACAAGCATATTGCTAGGTATTACTGTTGGAGCTAGGAACACAAGCATATTGCTAGGTATTACTGTAGTGTTGGAGCTAGAAACATAAGCATATTGCTAGGTATTACTGTAGTGTTGGAGCTAGGAACACAAGCATATTGCTAGGTATTACTGTAGTGTTGGAGCTAGGAACACAAGCATATTGCTAGGTATTACTGTAGTGTTGGAGCTAGGAACACAAGCATATTGCTAGGTATTACTGTAGTGTTGGAGCTAGGAACACAAGCATATTGCTAGGTATTACTGTAGTGTTGGAGCTAGGAACACAAACATATTGCTAGGTATTACTGTAGTGTTGGAGCTAGGAACACAAGCATATTGTTAGGTATTACTGTTGGAGCTAGGAACACAAGCATATTGCTAGGTATTACTGTAGTGTTGGAGCTAGGAACACAAGCATATTGCTAGGTATTACTGTAGTGTTGGAGCTAGGAACACAAGCATATTGCTAGGTATTACTGTTGGAGCTAGGAACACAAGCATATTGCTAGGTATTACTGTAGTGTTGGAGCTAGGAACACAAGCATATTGCTAGGTATTACTGTAGTGTTGGAGCTAGGAACACAAGCATATTGCTAGGTATTACTGTAGTGTTGGAGCTAGGAACACAAGCATATTGCTAGGTATTACTGTAGTGTTGGAGCTAGGAACACAAGAATATTGCTAGGTATTACTGTTGGAGCTAGAAACACAAGCATATTGTTAGGTATTACTGTTGGAGCTAGAAACACAAGCATATTGCTAGGTATTACTGTTGGAGCTAGAAACACAAGCACATTGCTAGGTATTACTGTACTGTTGGAGCTAGAAACACAAGCATATTGTTAGGTATTACTGTTGGACCTAGGAACACAAGCATATTGCTAGGTATTGCTGTTGGAGCTAGAAACACAAGCATATTGTTAGGTATTACTGTTGGAGCTAGAAACACAAGCATATTGCTAGGTATTACTGTTGGAGCTAGGAACACAAGCATATTGTTAGGTATTACTGTTGGAGCTAGAAACACAAGCATATTGTTAGGTATTACTGTTGGAGCTAGAAACACAAGCATATTGCTAGGTATTACTGTTGGAGCTAGGAACACAAGCATATTGTTAGGTATTACTATTGGAGCTAGAAACACAAGCAAATTGTTAGGTATTACTGTTGGAGCTAGAAACACAAGCATATTGCTAGGTATTACTGCACTGTTGGAGCTAGAAACACAAGCATATTGTTAGGTATTACTGTTGGAGCTAGAAACACAAGCATATTGTAAGGTATTACTGTTGGAGCTAGAATCACCATCATATTGCTAGGTATTACTGTACTGTTGGAGCTAGAAACACAAGCATATTGTTAGGTATTACTGTTGGAGCTAGGAACACAAGCATATTGCTAGGTATTACTGTTGGTGCTAGAAACACAAGCATATTGCTAGGTATTACTCTACTGTTAGAGCTAGAAACACAAGCATATTGCTAGGTATTACTGTTGGAGCTAGAAACACAAACATATTGCTAGGTATTACTGTTGGAGCTAGAAACACAAGCATATTGCTAGGTATTACTGTACTGTTGGAGCTAGAAACACAAGCATATTGTTAGGTATTACTGTTGGAGCTAGGAACACAAGCATATTGCTAGGTATTACTGTACTGTTGGAGCTAGAAACACAAGCATATTGTTAGGTATTACTGTTGGAGCTAGAAACACAAGCATATTGCTAGGTATTACTGTTGGAGCTAGAAACACAAGCATATTGCTAGGTATTACTGTACTGTTGGAGCTAGAAACACAAGCATATTGCTAGGTATTACTGTTGGAGCTAGAAACACAAGCATATTGCTAGGTATTACTGTTGGAGCTAGAAACACAAGCATACTGCTAGGTATTACTGTTGGAGCTAGAAACACAAGCATATTGTTAGGTATTACTGTTGGAGCTAGAAACACAAGCATATTGTTAGGTATTACTGTTGGAGCTAGGAACACAAGCATATTGCTAGGTATTACTGTTGGAGCTAGAAACACAATCATATTGTTAGGTATTACTGTTGGAGCTAGAAACACAGGCATATTGCTAGGTATTACTGTCGGAGCTAGAAACACAAGCAAATTGTTAGGTATTACTGTTGGAGCTAGAAACACAAGCATATTGTTAGGTATTACTGTACTGTTGGAGCTAGAAACACAAGCATATTGCTAGGTATTACTGTTGGAGCTAGAAACACAAGCATATTGTTAGGTATTACTGTTGGAGCTAGAAACACAAGCATATTGTTAGGTATTACTCTACTGTTAGAGCTAGAAACACAAGCATATTGTTAGGTATTACTGTTGGAGCTAGAAACACAAGCATATTGTTAGGTATTACTGTTGGAGCTAGAAACACAAGCATATTGCTAGGTATTACTGTTGGAGCTAGAAACACAAGCATATTGTTAGGTATTACTGTACTGTTGGAGCTAGAAACACAAGCATATTGTTAGGTATTACTGTACTGTTGGAGCTAGAAACACAAGCATATTGCTAGGTATTACTGTTGGAGATAGGAACACAAGCATATTGCTAGGTATTACTGTACTGTTGGAGCTAGAAACACAAGCATACTGCTAGGTATTACTGTTGGAGCTAGAAACACAAGCATATTGTTAGGTATTACTGTACTGTTGGAGCTAGAAACACAAGCATACTGCTAGGTATTACTGTTGGAGCTAGAAACACAAGCATATTGTTAGGTATTACTCTACTGTTAGAGCTAGAAACACAAGCATATTGCTAGATATTACTGTTGGAGCTAGAAACACAAGCATATTGCTAGGTATTACTGTACTGTTGGAGCTAGAAACACAAGCATATTGTTAGGTATTACTGTTGGAGCTAGAAACACAAGCATATTGTTAGGTATTACTGTTGGAGCTAGAAACACAAGCATATTGTTAGGTATTACTGTTGGAGCTAGAAACACAAGCATATTGTTAGGTATTACTGTTGGAGCTAGAAACACAAGCATATTGCTAGGTATTACTGTTGGAGCTAGAAACACAAGCATACTGCTAGGTATTACTGTACTGTTGGAGCTAGAAACACAAGCATACTGCTAGGTATTACTGTTGGAGCTAGAAACACAAGCATATTGCTAGGTATTACTGTACTGTTGGAGCTAGAAACACAAGCATATTGTTAGGTATTACTGTTGGAGCTAGAAACACAAGCATATTGTTAGGTATTACTGTTGGAGCTAGAAACACAAGCATATTGTTAGGTATTACTGTACTGTTGGAGCTAGAAACACAAGCATACTGCTAGGTATTACTGTTGGAGCTAGGAACACAAGCATATTGTTAGGTATTACTGTTGGAGCTAGAAACACAAGCATATTGTTAGGTATTACTGTTGGAGCTAGAAACACAAGCATATTGTTAGGTATTACTGTTGGAGCTAGAAACACAAGCATATTGTTAGGTATTACTGTTGGAGCTAGAAACACAAGCATATTGCTAGGTATTACTGTTGGAGCTAGAAACACAAGCATACTGCTAGGTATTACTGTACTGTTGGAGCTAGAAACACAAGCATACTGCTAGGTATTACTGTTGGAGCTAGAAACACAAGCATATTGCTAGGTATTACTGTACTGTTGGAGCTAGAAACACAAGCATATTGTTAGGTATTACTGTTGGAGCTAGAAACACAAGCATATTGTTAGGTATTACTGTTGGAGCTAGAAACACAAACATATTGCTAGGTATTACTGTTGGAGCTAGAAACACAAGCATATTGCTAGGTATTACTGTACTGTTGGAGCTAGAAACACAAGCATATTGTTAGGTATTACTGTTGGAGCTAGGAACACAAGCATATTGCTAGGTATTACTGTACTGTTGGAGCTAGAAACACAAGCATATTGTTAGGTATTACTGTTGGAGCTAGAAACACAAGCATATTGCTAGGTATTACTGTTGGAGCTAGAAACACAAGCATATTGCTAGGTATTACTGTACTGTTGGAGCTAGAAACACAAGCATATTGCTAGGTATTACTGTTGGAGCTAGAAACACAAGCATATTGCTAGGTATTACTGTTGGAGCTAGAAACACAAGCATACTGCTAGGTATTACTGTTGGAGCTAGAAACACAAGCATATTGTTAGGTATTACTGTTGGAGCTAGAAACACAAGCATATTGCTGGGTATTACTGTTGGAGCTAGAAACACAAGCATATTGCTAGGTATTACTGTTGGAGCTAGAAACACAATCATATTGTTAGGTATTACTGTTGGAGCTAGAAACACAGGCATATTGCTAGGTATTACTGTCGGAGCTAGAAACACAAGCAAATTGTTAGGTATTACTGTTGGAGCTAGAAACACAAGCATATTGTTAGGTATTACTGTACTGTTGGAGCTAGAAACACAAGCATATTGCTAGGTATTACTGTTGGAGCTAGAAACACAAGCATATTGTTAGGTATTACTGTTGGAGCTAGAAACACAAGCATATTGTTAGGTATTACTCTACTGTTAGAGCTAGAAACACAAGCATATTGTTAGGTATTACTGTTGGAGCTAGAAACACAAGCATATTGTTAGGTATTACTG